>NW_004949130.1:1765130-1765793 GCF_000317375.1 Microtus ochrogaster
GATTTATACATGTTAATATGAGTACACAAAAATGCTCTTCTTTATAGAAATCCCCTTTAAGAAAGTTTCTTATGTCGTTTTTTATAAACTCAAGAAAGATTTTACAATGACTCTGCCCAATATTAATTGAAGAAAAATATCATCTACTCATACATGACATGGAACTGGTCTTCAGAAAGAACCTTGGCCCAAGAGGCGTGTACACACATCTCATCAAGGCAAGAGAATGGGAATTTGAATTCCTGTAACCAAACCACTATGAGTGTGGATCACTGGCTGCCCCAGGTGTGTCCCTAGGGACTTGCAGCACATGAGTTGATGGTGCTAGATTTGATGGAGTCTGATTTAGGAAGTGACTCCAACTCTTATAGAGGATCCAATGATCTGATGAACCCCACAGCCTCCTGATTGGCTCTTCAGAGGAAGAAGGAAATGTCTCCTTCTCACTCTGGATCTTTCTGAACAGACAGTTTGAATCCAGCAGGAAAACCTTGGAAGCTTAAAATAGCAGTGTGGTCTTTCAGGCCTCTGCCAGCTCGGGACCTTGGATATTATGGATTTATATTAAATTAGGGATGAAGTAATATTGGGATAAACTTCTTAATCCATCCATTCCCCTGTCCACACAGCATTCCATCTACTCATCTATCTATCTACCTATGC
>NW_004949130.1:1766120-1786684 GCF_000317375.1 Microtus ochrogaster
ATCTATTTACACATAATTACACCCATTCTTTCATCTTCTCATCCATCCGTCTACCTACACACCCATCTTACCATCCATAATACATGAATAAGGTATAGATGGATAAACTGTTGCCTTTGTACCTTGGGAGACCAAGCTGAGCTCACCAGGCCCCTTATCTCTGCCTCTTCCCTTGGCCTTCAGGCATCTAGTCTCCTGGTTCTCCCCTTCTTCTATTCTGTGCCTGCTTTCAGAGAATGCTTTTCTGTGTTTCTGGGTCCTCCAAATGGCACTATAGAAGTTCTGTCCCATGCTAAACAAACCCACTTAAATGACCTCATATATGCCATGCCCTCATTCTGCTCTTATTGCCACCATGGTCTTGAAAACAGGCTTCAGAAACAAGCTTTGAACTACAATGGCATGTGGATAACAAGCATGTTCCTAAGCTCCATAGCCTTTTGGAAGCCTGCTTGGATCCCTGAGCAATGAGATGAACATCACTTGGCTGGGCTATTCTCATCCTCTTTTGATCTCCAAGCATGTACAACTACTCTGGGCACTTTCTCATTCACCAGAGTCTATTAAAACTGAGCCGACATCTTCACCTTCACACACACACACACACACACACACACACACACACACACACACACCATGGTAATCAATGCAGGTGTCTTCAAGCCAACATGGAATGTCCATCACCCATCACTGATGTTTCATAGATGACTCACCCAGCTGTCTATCTCAGTGACTGGGGCTTCACCTTTTATACCTACAGCTAGGCACCAGTCATCCCCAGCATGACTCTATCCCTCCCACCAACAAAAAAATACCAAGTCCTTCAATGTGTCATTCTTTAACCCAGTGACTGTCTTCTAGTTTGTGAAGAAACCAGAGGCCTCGAATCTGGCCCACGCATGATTCTTTGGAAGGAACTCTTGCAGGTAATAATCCACAGACAAAGGGCTTTGCTGTGTGACTCACTGTGTCATACTGCTGCTGCCATGACGAGATTTTTAATTTTTCCCTTTTTTTCTTTCCCCTTTCTTCTCTTAAATTTTGTCTTATAGTATTTTTTTGGGGGGAGGGGCCAGGTGCAGGGGCTGACGGCAGATTCAAAGGCATAGAAAATGAATGGGATCAAGACACATGATGTAAAAGACACAGAGAATAAATAAAAAGAGAAAAAAAAACCTCCTCTGTTTTACTGAGATATCTGGGTTCTGGATATAAACACCAACTCTCTTTCTAGAAAATCCTCTTGGCTTTTACTCATGGCCCTTGGAGTCTTGTTGCTTCTTTCCTCCTGTGAGTATCACTGGGTTCTTTGGTGTCCAGTCCATCTCTGAGTAAGTTCATTCTTCTTCCTCATTGCCTTCCACTATAGTTTGCTGAAGAACAATGAGGAGCCCGCATTGTTTTACACAGGGTCACGGGGTCAGCAGAACTTTGCCACTGCTCCACCACTGCTTCTCTTACGTTTCCTGCTTGACTCTCTCTGCAGAAGAGGGCATCACCGTACTCTAAAACCTTCCTGTGCTCTTCTAATCTCCCAACTCCTACTTTCCCTTTCATCACAGTGGAAAACCCATCCTCCCTGGATTAGAGGGACATCCTCCCGTTTCTCTCCTGCTCAGCATTCTCCCGCTCCTGTCCCCAGAGGGCTGTGGCTAGACAAATTCATTCTCCTAGCCTGTATGTTAGCATCCTCTGCTTTCTTCCCTCTCTGAAGCCCTCCCTAAACATGCGCATATCCTCCTTCCTGTCTGTGTCTCTGTCCCTCTGCCTCTCTCTCTGTGTATATGTGTGCACACGCATGTGTTTGTATGTGTGTGTGTATTCACGTATCACCCTTTGGTGATTTTTGCTCATCTTTTTTGGTCTCTATTGCAGATCATCTCCCCACTGCTTTGCGTAGACTACCTTCTCAAGAACTTTCTCCCCATTAGCTATGTAATCTTGGGATTTCATTGTCTCTAATTTTCAGTCTTTTTTATTCTCTGTAGGCTAGTTTAAGCTCTCCTCTTTGACTTCAAATAAGACTTCTGATCTACACTCCTTGAGCATCCAGTCTCAGCCAGCTCATGCCTCTCCAAGGTCCCCATGACACCTTGTTCCTACCTTATATATTTTAAGTTATTCATCTCACCATCAATGGCTAAAGGTAGCCCTGGGTTCCTTCCTCTCTCGTAAAGCCATTGCCTAATAAATCACCCTTAGGTATTTATTCCCACATCTGTCCATTTTTGCCATGGCCACCATTGTGATACAGATTTCCAATGCCAATTCTCTCATCAGATCAATACCACAGTTTCCATCTTGCCTGTCTTCAATTTGTCCAGTATATTACGGCACTACAGCCAGAATCTTCTTCTGGAAAGCAAAACGAAGAGCTGGGGATACAGCTCAGTGGTAGTTCTTACACATTTAGGACTCTGGGTTCCATCCTTAGCATTGTCAGGAAATAAAATTCCTATCATTAAATAAAATTGACTTCAAGGCCCAAATTCTTAACACGGATGTGGGGCAAGGCTATTTATCTTCAAAGTCCATTCACAGTGATGCGCTTCCTCTAGCAAGACTTTCCAAAGGTTCTATAACTTCCCCAGAGAGCCCCATCAACAGGGGACTATGTATCCAAAGATATGAGCATATGGGGGGCATTTCTCATTCAAACCACCACACATAGCTTTCAAGGACTTTATCATGGGACTCTGAGCTCTCCCTAGAGTAGACCATCTTCTTTCCCAGACCATGCATTATGTTACAAGAACATAACCTTATTCAAATCTCTGGAAATTATTCTCTCCTGTCTGTACCTTTGACCACAGTGTCCCTGTTGTCCAGGACACCTTTGTCTCCCTACTGACCCTCTGTGCTAATCCCACACTTGACCCATGGAAAGTATATGTCATTGAGTAGTCAAGTGCTTTCATGGCCAATGTCCACAGCAACAGAATCGGGTGACACACTCCAGTTTCCAGCATGAGAAATTGTCTATATCTTGGGCTAAGTAGTTTGAAATACAATGTGATACCTGAACAACTTTCAGAGTTTTCATTTGGGGATATGGGTTTGGAGGATGGGACTCAGGATCTCAGCATACTAGACAAGTGATCTACTCTACACCCTAGGCCCGAACCCCTCACTGATGGGTTCTAGGCAGGTGCTCTACCACTGCGACACCTCTGAGTCCCTCACTGGGGGGATTCCATGTGAGTGCTCTACCACAGAGCCACACCCCAGCCCCTCACTGGTGGATATTAAGTAAGTGTTCTACCATGAAACTATACCTCAGCTCCTCACTGGGGGATTCAAAGGAGATACTCTGGCGTGGAGCTATACTGCTAATATAGTTTGTTTATTTGTTGTTTTAATTTCAAGGAAATCACCCACTAGTACAGGCAGGCCTTGGACTTGTGATCCTCCTGTTTTTGCCTCCAGGGTAGTAGCTGGGATTCCAGGTCTCTGTCCCCACATCTGGTCTGAGTTTGTAAAGACAGCTGAGTATATCCACTACCCGTCTCCACAGGAACCTCTAAGAATCTAGAAAGTTTTTTTGTTTTTTTTTTCTCCCAGCATGCAGCTAACTAGCTGGCGATTTCTCCAAGCATATGTTTGGCCCAGTAATAGGAGCAGTCGAGTTTGCCCTGGGCTCCCAACCCTCACACATCTGTGCACCCATCCTTGGTATTCTAGAGAAGACCTCTCACCTAGAATTCCTTCCACTTCAGCTGTTTGCAAAGCCCTGAAGTCTGGGGTGGGAGAATGGAGACAGAATATGCCGACTGGGGCAGAAGGAGCTGTGAGAATGGAAGGAGAAGATCAAGCTTGGTGTTGGGCCTATAAAAGTCAGGCTGCCGCTGAGGCAAAATTAAACCAAGGCATGTACAAATCAGAACAGACGTGAATGCTTGTTAGCCAAGGGAATGCAGACCACCCACTTTGCCAAAGTCACAGAATCAGTGGGTGACTCACTCTGCCAAGCTCTGCCCATCCCTGTTCTCTGGAAGAGTGGATAGGGATAGAGAGGTCAAAGGGAAGAGAATAGCCTAGAACAACAAGACCTCATCTCTAAGCTGTTCTAAGAGCTTCTGCTTAGCTGCCTTGGTTTCTCCTTTGATAGACCAGAGAACATTCTCCATGGGTTCATTCATCTAAATGAGATGCAAGCAAGCTTTAGAGCAGACCCATGTCCGTAGGGAGGAAACCAGTCTTGGGCGATGCCTAGTGAGGTCCTATTAGGTCTTTATAATGAAAAACAAAGAGTAGCTTTCCCATGAAGTGGGAAGACAGTTAGGAGTGACTTAAGTGTCTGCCTTTAGGAAACACAAAATGGAGTCCTCAATAGCCTGGCACCAGCTCCAGGGCTTCACTTTCTTTTCTTGAAGCTGATGGTCCTGTCTCACCGTACTGGAAACACATTTCCGGTTCTGGACCTCTGCCACCTAGAACCGGGTTTAGTTATACTGGACATAGCCAGTATAGCTGGTGAATGAATTAGTGACTGGGAGGGAAAGAGTTGGAGTGGGTGCCTGAGCAGATGCCCCACAGAGTTAGCAACCGTGATGAAGCATAAGGATACAAGAACACAAAACATTTGCTTGCTGTTTTTCAAAATAGAGCACAGATTAAAAAAGCAAAGAATAAAAAATAAAATGAGGAACCTTTTGTAGAATTAAGGTCATGATTTCAGTTGAAATTCCAAGCCTGGGCAGGGAAGAATATTTGCTTACACTCTCTGGCCAAGATGGAGAAACTGAGTTCCAGCAAAGCATTCTCTAGTGCCTATCAGCCATGCCCACTTCAGGACAGCCTGGCTGAAGTTCAAGTACAAGATGGGACAGAGACCTCTCTTCTGAGTGCTCTTAGATTCCATTGTTTGCAACAGAGGTGGTCTTGAGAGCTCACCTGCTTGCAGGTGACAAGGATTAGGGACAAGTGTCACATGAAGAGCACTGACCTTTCCCATGGCACCTGGAGGAGCCCAGAAGGCCTTTGGCAGTTCTGGATATTGGGTGCTGAACTCTCGAGAAGCTCATTCCTACATCTAGCCCAACCCATATCCTTAATTGCCCTGAAGTCTTTGCTTCTGCCCGTCTTTAAAAGATGAATCACTGTTTAGTGAAGCCTGGTTCTCCTTTAGGTCTCCAGAAACTTTGCAATGTCTTTGTGTTCACAGCTTCTACCACTGACTCTGCCTGAGACTCTGTGAGATTCAAGAAAGGACATTTCAAGGCACATTTGAACACAGCGCCTGGCTTTAAGCAGGTACTTGGGAAAACATTTGAACAAGTGGCTAAGGTCTTCTGCATATTCAAGACCAGGGAGTCAAAAAATGAAAGGCATGGTTTATAGGAGACTAAGGGATTTCAGGGTTGATGGCAGTGAAAGTAAAGTTAAGGCCAGATGTCCCAATTCTAAGTTTTAGGATCATGAGGCCAGAGGACATGGAAGAATTGACTTTCCTACCTTCTTAGGCCAGATTATGAGTTCCATAATAGCAGGAAAGGAAGGAGGTTGTGAATAAGGCTTCAGAATTGGTTTTTGAATATATGTAAAAGGGTCACCAGGATGCAACATTAGTGAGAGCGGAGGCTCCAGGCAACTGTAGAAAGGGATGCCAGGGAACTAGAGATCCAACAGGAGCGATGTCTCCGCAATATACATCACAATGGCTGCAGCCAGCAGAGATTAACAATGACAGCAAGGAAGAACGTGCACTCTCTGGACAATTTGGGTCATCTCTGGAGGAAGGGACATTAGATTCATGTTGACAGAACCATATGATCCAGAAAACTGCCTTCTCCAGGGGCTGCAGATGGGGGTGGGGTTGGATGCCTACAGACAAGGAACAGATTTAGTAGCAAGTCTACTTGTGGACCCTGCCCTTCCTAAGGGCTCCAGTGGCTGCATTCTCAGAGCCATGGGCCAGGCAACAACTGTCAATTGCTATTACCCTGTCTGTGATCAGACTTCAGGTTGATCACAAGTGCAACCTCTCACACTAGGGGATCAGTGAGATATGGTCATGATTACTAGCGATTACTACTGGTCCCCTAGGCTCCCCACTCACCAACATGTACCCTATGTGGTAGTGTTAGTGCTAGGGAGGACAGGCCAGAATGTCTCATTATTTTGTAAGCGAAATAGGCTGGAAATAATCTGTGTTGCTTCCAGGTGGATGCCTTTAAGAGATATTACTCATCCTTCCTAATGAGTGATCCATCCTTCGTGTCAAATGGGGCTACCTGTACACAAGCTGGATCTGACCCCCAAACATTGATCTAGAAGAGGTTATTTTAAGTTCTTGGCTGTGACTGAGGCACAAGCTCTCTGATTCTGGATTAGGTTCCACCTCTGTGCTTCAGGTCCATCATCGGGTTCTCCAGCAAGCCATCCTGATCATGTCTGATGGCTTCTGCGGGCTTCCTAACCTCATCTTTACCTGGCCTTGTCTCGCTCATTGTCTGAAAATCTTTTCAACTGACCCAAAGCTTTGAAGCCTGTGTCTGACCTTCAGACGTGAGTGGATTTCCTTGCATCCATCTAGATGTTCCTTTCTGTCAGAGGGCCTCCCTTCACTATCCTTTCTGAAGAAGCTCCATTACTTACCACTATAGCAACCTCTTGTGTTTTTCCTTCTGTGTGACTTCTCTCCTAGAACACAAGACAGAAATGGGATATGCTTCTGGCACCCACAATAGGGTGCTAGAACTCTAATGATTCAGGAGACATTCTAAAAGTGAGCAAATACTATGCACATCAGAGGAAATTATTGCCTCTTGGACAAGACCCAAAGGAGAAACTAAAAGAATAGAAATAATTTTTCCAGGCCGCTTGTTCCCACATACCAGCAGGGCTTGTCCTGCCCAGCTCTGGCAGAGGGACCCAGCTCTGATTTGGAGCCCATGTCAGTCCAGGTTTAGGCACCGGATTCGCTGTGATAAATGGCTTGAGCTCACTACACTGAATGACAAACCCTGATCCAGGCAGAACTGCAGCCAGGTGGCTTGGAGAGCATTGGATTACGACTTCCATGGTGACCGCAAAACCTGCACTTGCCAACACCCTTCCAGATCTATTACTTTCTAATTCCCAGGAAGCATTCACTTCTGCTGGAGAGGAGGGTCCTGCTCTGCACAGCGCTAGCGGCCACGGTCGGTCCTCATCCCAGGAAAGTCTGCTCCCGCACATGTATGTGCTTCATCATTGTCAGGAGGAGAGCCCAAAACAGATACCTCAAAGTAATGGCTCACAGCCTTTGTGGGTTATGCTTGGACTTGGGCAGTGGGGACCAGAGAACCCCACCCAGCAGAGCATCTTTGCCTTGTCTCTGGTCAAAGGAGGAGTGGCTGTCACTGCACTGCATTTGAACAGTGTGCCTCGACTCTCAGTAGGGATGCAGGAGGCTGTGTCTGTGCCTCTAAATGGTGAGAATGGGGTTCCTGTGGTTCCAGATCATGTCATGGCCCAGGATCCCAGAATGGAGCCAAGTTTGCCAACCCAGTGAGCTGCTTCTGCAGCCTGAAGCCCTCTTTTGTCTCTGCTTTCTTCTTCCTCCAGCCCCTGAGAATGTCCTCCAGGTCCTACAATGCCACCTTTTGCTGTTAGCTTCTCTTCCAATCTTGGAAGAGAGGTAGGCTCTGTGCTCACATACTTACCATCTCTCAAGACCTTCCTTACCTGTCACTTCCTTGTGTAAAGACCTAGCTGGTCTTAGCTGCTTTCAGAGACTTGGAAGTCTCTCTCTCTCTCTCTCTCTCTCTCTCTCTCTCTCACACACACACACACACACACACACACACACACACCCACACACACACACACACACACACACACACACACTCTCACTCACACACACACACACACACACACTCACACTCACATTCTCACTCACACACAAACACACACACACACACACACAAAATCACACCTACTTAGACACACTCACTTACCCATCCTCACACACTCTAACAACTTATGCTCACTCACAAGCTCACAAGCACATTACACACTTTCTCACACATACTTGTACACAGAGTAACATACTAACACACATACACACACACTCAAACAATCACACACTCAAGCACATACATTCTCACTCACACATGTACATTCTCTCACTCTCTCTCTCTCTCTCATACACATACACACACATACATACACACAAGTACACCAAAGCATACTTTCCTTTTTAAGTAAAGGGGCAAGCCTTCTCTCCTCTTTAAGGACTGCCATGGGGTGTGTCCTTCTTTGTTTAAAGAGTCTTTCTTTCTCCAACCCAAAATAGAGATTTTTTTTTCATGTGCTTATTCCATCAAATAAAAAGATAGTGGCCTCCAACCAGAAATCAAAATAATGTTGAATTTGATGTCTGCTCCACTAGGGTCTACAGAAACTGGAGAAGCTGCTAGACATGGGACTTCCCTGCCGTACTCCCCTGTTAATGCCTCTCGTACATTTTTCTGAAAGCTACAGCGTCACCTTTCCCTGATCCTGTGACCCTGCCAGCTGTCTGTCCTCACCTGAGGCAACACTAACCTCTGACTTAGCTTTTTCAGAACCATCTAGAACTTTCTTTGACCAACAGACCCCATTAAACTTTTTCTCCACCTCTTTAGGGTCATCTTTCTGTCCATATCCCCACCCTCCCATGACTCAGGGACCCGTCGCTCTACACTGAAGTTGGAGTACAGCTTCCAGCGGATGCCACAGGCTTATGCATCTCCCTTTATGCACGCTGCACAGCACAGCTCATGATTTTAGTCTAGAAGTCAAAACCTGGGGGCCTTTGAAGGCACTCAAAGAGACCAAGTAGGTATACAGGAAGGGGAGATTTTTTTATTCTCCTTATTTACATATGTAAATATATGTAAATATAGAAAGGGAAGGCTTGGTCACCAACCTGAGCCACTAATTGAGAAGTAGTAAAACCTAGAGGATGGAAGTTAGCTTTCTAGGGATGTGCTCTTGAAGGGAATATTGGAAACCTCCACCTTCTTTTGTTTTCATTCATTTTTTGGCTACCATCAGGTGAGTGGTTTTCTCTACCAGAGGCTCCTGCTGTGATACATGACCTGAAGCCAGGGTGCCAAAAGGCCAGAAGCAGAACCTTTAGTAGCAAACTCTTTCCAACTGAATGTCTCGGTTACTTTGTCACAGTGATGGACAGCTGACAGACACGGTGCCCATTGGAGGTCAGTGGTCCTCTCCTCCCTGGTGTTTCACGTGGGACTTCCTGTACTTGTGAACTTCCCCCACCCATTGTCTCCAAGCATCGGTGGTCCCTACCCCTGACTGGTTCAACTACCCTTATTTCAAGGAAGCTAATTCCTTGATTCCTCACTGAACTTGCAGAAACTATGACCCTAGGTCACAGCTAAGCACCTCTGGTGTTTTCGTGAGCCACCCATGGCCGTTTTCCTTAACTTCTCATTCTGTGTAATGGGGTGGAAATAGGATCTTGCTTCTGCTGCACACACACACACACACACACACACACACACACACACACACACACCCCTCTTGAACTCCTCGAAGAGAAGGTAACATAAAAATTCAAGGTGGTATTATTAGAGAGGAAGAAATTTTATTCTATGCTAATTAAACTCACACCTTACCACTTACACACAGGAAAGCGGCAGCATGACAGGCTGACATGTTACAGAGCGGGAAGAGCTCTGCACAGGAGCATACGACAGGCTGACTCTGCCACCACCATGCCCGGGCCGTGATGTGGATGCTGATCTGCCTTCCCAAGCTCTCTCCTCCTCAACCAGCCCGGGCTCTGACGTTTGCGGCTGATGGAGCTCAGCTCTACAGAGCATTGTCTGTTCTCCAGGAATGTTAAGGAATTGTCAGCCGGGGTCAGGCAGGTGAAGATTTAGTGAGGCAGCCAACCAAGTTTCCCCGCCCCGTGGGTTGGCACCACTTAGGGAAGCGCCTGCAGGATGCACACAAGAAAACAGATATTTCTTTCGCAATGGCTTGAGCACCCCTTTGGGGATGAGGACGTTAAGACTTCCTCCGCCACCAGAAGGATGCTGTCTGGGTGGGCTCCGGGAGACTTGGTGGAGGGCCCAACCAAGCACAGTGGGCACTAATTCTATTGATCCAATGACACTATTGCAAGGGACAGTTGTGGGAGAAGACACCATTTTTTTGAGTCTCTTCTTCCAGGTCCAAAGAAAAAGCCTTTCCAAAGCAGGTAATGGAGCTGTCACAGAGAGGAGAGAGAAGTGGAAATTCATGGTTCTCCTGTGAGGAGAGACATCTGTGTTATTGCACCCTAAGCCAATAGTTTTTAAAACAAAGTCATAAAACAAGCTACTGTGCATCAGAGAGTTGAGAGAGAGACACAGCTCCCCACTACTCAGAGAGGGGAGTTCTTAGAAGACAGAAGAAAGTTTGGAACAGAAGGGCAATGTCTAGCTGCCATATTCAGGCCCAGAGGGATGGAGGCAGGAGGTGGGAGGGAGCAGGTCCCTGAGTATGCATTGCAAGAGAGGAGGCCGGGAGGAACATGGGCAGAGAACAGGCCTTCAACCTTCTGTAGCAAAAGTCCTGCAGAGTTGGGCACTGGAGTCCCACACATTCACCTTTACACACACACACACACACACACCCTCACCTACCTCCATAGCCACTTGCACATGTGTGTAGGCCCATGCATGAAAATCCATATCTCATATGAACTCACATGCATGTACATCAACTTACATAATATACACATGTATATTACACTAGGCACATGCATACCCCACATGCATGCATACGCATGTAATGTACACCCACACATATGCACACATACATACATCAACACATCCACACACATTCGATGCACATTAATATATACATGCATGCACACATGTCTACACACCCCTGTACAAAATGCACATATACAAACATGCATAGTGAATCTATGAATATTGTTGGTGCTCACAAGCATGCTCTTGTCTCATTTCCAGAACTTCAAGGGAGGCCTAATGGTGTCACTGTCCCCAGTTTTCAGACAAGAAACATCAGCATGAATTAACATCACAGAGCAGATCAACCCACACCACACCTGAGGCCTCCCTGGGAGCCACACCTTCTTCCCCTTCTCTGTCAAGGTGAGTTTCTCTTTCTGTCTCTAAAGCTTCCTCCCTGCTGTGCCATGCGACATGCGCCACACCCTTCATTGCAACCCAAGGAAGTCTGCGTGTTCATAGGCACTAGGTCAAGCCCACACTGGAGATGATGAGCAGCTGGCTAGTTGATGTGGACAGAGGGTGCCACGGGAAACCCTTCCACTCATGGGCTACTGTGCAGATGGCCAATTCCCATACTCATTGCTTATTTCTGAGGGATAGATGTTAACAAGAAGGAAGTCCTCCCCTGGACTCCTGAGTTCTGCACGCTAGGATGTGTGGAGCCTGTCCCACCCACAGATGCAGAAAAGGAAGGGTTGACATTTTGAATCTATGTCCTGTCTGCAGTACTGGTGTCAGAATAACCTCCAGCTAGCAGTCCACAGTCTCCTCTGTGGTCCTGGACTCAATACAAGTTGAGCCAATGTCCTTCCAGGAACTGGAGCTATGGAAAGGGACAGAAGACAAGGACAGGAACTGGAGTCAAAAGCCATAGGGACAATTCAAAAACCAACACGAGCTGATATTTGAGGCACAAGAATAAGAAGGAAGAAAGAGTGTGGTTGGATAGAGCTTGGGACACACTAGATTGGTGAAGAGAGCCTCATCCACACTTGCGTTGGGTCTCTGAGGTCACTGAGATGGGTTGTCCCTAGCCCAAGACAGGATGAATGAGGACAGAGACTCTACATATCGTTCCACAAACTCTCCACCACACAAACACAAAGAGGACATTTCTACTGGATGTATCCTAGTTTCTAGGACCCTGACCCACTCTATTATGCATGAGCCCAGCTCTGCCTTGGACAGGTAGATGGGCCTAGCCTGCCCTTGGGCTCAATGTTTCCCATATGTGAGTTGGCATGACAATGTCATTACGCCCACTTCAACATGATTAGGAAGAAGAGAGTGTGATGAGAAGCCCCAATTATGTCATTATTGTTCCTCTTAAAAACATTCTGGAATTGTAGGACTTTTATGGTGTCAGGTTGTCACCTTGACATATTTGGGAGGAGAAAGCATCAGCTTTCATCAGACTGGCTTGTGGGAGTGTCTGTGAGACATTTCCTTATTTGTCAGTGTACGTGGGAGGGTCCATACCACTATGGGCAGCACCACCCCTTGGCAGATGGAACCAGGCTGTATAAGAAAGGTAGCTGAGCAAGCAAGGCAAAGGGAGCAAGCCAGGAAGTGGAAGCCATCCATGGTCTCTGCTTCAGTTCCTGCCTTAGCTTCCCTCAGTGATGGATAATGGATGATAACCCACAAGCCTAATAAACCCTTGCTACCCCAAGCTACATTTGGCTGTAAGATTTATCATAGCAATAGGAAAATAACTAGAACAACCACCAGTGATGGCTATAGTACTCAGGCAGGAACCTTTGGACCAAGTGTCCCAGGACCATAGGAGCTCAGAGGAGATGAGATTTTTCTCTGGCATCAGGGCCAGCAGTGCCTGGGAAGGACATGGGTTCCAGAAAAAGGTTTCAGGCAGTAGAGGGTCATTCTTGAGAAAAATTCAGCTACTCACTCCGCAAGCCTACCTTTCCATTAGCTGGAAGTGTGTGTCTTAACCCTGAAGAGGTACCTGTAGGGAGCAGGGATGGCTATGCCAGCATCATCTCACCCTGGATCAACCCTGCCATAGTGTCACATCCCCTAGTGAAGAAGAATCGGAGGGTACTGGACTCTGTTTCGAGGGCCTGGTTTAAAGCCCTACAGTAGGTGAGTGAGCAAGCAGACACGGCGCCTGGCCATGGAGGCCCTCTGGGAAGGCATAGCTAGTACCTGGTTACACTGACCAGAAACCTTTGGGGGTCGGGGTGTAGACCATTTAACATGCCCGTTCCTCAAGCTATGAAAACCCTGATGTCTTTATATGCAACGAAAAGAATTCTAAGAAGAAAGTCACTGATGTGTCCCGGCTCCAGGTAATAGGGGTTTGTTTTTCTTGTATTTTTCTCATTTTCTGTGTGTATGAACTTTTCCAATAGATCTTGGTACTGGAGGATGTTCTGAATTGTGTGAGGGGGAAAAAGGAGTGTTTGTAACGGTTATTAGTAACATTTAATTAGCCTTGGATTACTTATTAAGTGACGATTATCCTTATTATGTCTGTCACAGATGAGCAACTACATATTGTCTATGGTTTATGGATCTAAAGTTCCCCACTGAGTGTCACAAATTCCCATTATGTCCCTAGCTCTGGGATCTGCCTTTGGAGCGGTTTGGTCCCTTCACACAGCTAGATATCTCCCCATTGACTTGGCAGTGAAGGAGGCCAGTAAGGGAGGATGGCCTTCCTTCTGGTGAGGTCAAGGACTGTAGTTCCATCCCTGAGGGCCTCTCTGAGGGTCACAATGAAAGAAAACTCTGGAAACTAGGCCTACAATTTTCTGGGATGTCACTCTTGGAAGCCAGGATGGTAAACCCAGGTCTAGGGGTTCTCACAGTGAAAGGCCCTTAGATATCAGTTTTCAAAGCCTTTGTATTATTGAGAAAGCAACCGTATAGAGGAAATGAGGTGGGCCATGGACCACAGCTGCATCCCTGAGCTTTCCTTCCGGGCAGAAGGCTACACAATGTACTGGAGCTTCGATTGCCATGCTACAGAGAAGTCCTTCCCATCTCAAT
This sequence comes from Microtus ochrogaster, assembly GCF_000317375.1. Lineage (NCBI taxonomy): Eukaryota > Metazoa > Chordata > Mammalia > Rodentia > Cricetidae > Microtus > Microtus ochrogaster. Next base: position 1,779,872 of record NW_004949130.1, read on the forward strand.
CCCCACAGGTCCCTTCCCTTCTCATGCCTTCCTCTCCAATCACGCCTTTTCCTCGTAAACTGTCCATCTCAGGACAGAGCTGCCAGCTAAGTCCTCCAACACATCTCTTCCCCAATGGTGATTCGTGGATAGAATTGTACTCCAGTCCTCCATCCCTGGGGCACCTGCAATCCCATCTTGAGATTTTTCTGTGTGGGATTCACCAGACACCTTTAAAAGAATGTTTTGTCAATCTTTGAGAATTCCACACATTCATACAATGTATAATGATCATTTTCACCCCCACTAATGCCTCCTGCAGACACCCCGATCTCGGTTCACACACCAACTCTATCTTCTAGTGTTTACAACCCTTGAGTCCAATTTATTGATTGAACCCTTTTACTCTACACACCAGCTCCAACACAAATGGTAAACGATTACAATTTCCTTTACATGGTGTCTGTTATAACACTAGTGAAGGCTAGACACAGGAGGAGGTGTGGACCCAATGAGAAACCACAGCAAGCCCTACCTGGAGAACAGCTGGCCCAAGGGGAGGCATGTAGACTCATCGCAGAGGAAGAAGGGAGCAAGGAGAGGAATGGGGGTCAATTGGCTCTGGGCACGCCTACCCTGATGGCATCCTAGGAAGGTATGGAGTCAGGGGAGCCCCAAAGTCATCTCTGCCCTCTGGGACCCTGCATGTGAGGTCAGATGCAGCCCACACAGATGTGTCAGTTAGATGTAAACAGAACCGTAAGAGAATTCAACTTCAGTAGAAAAATATGGAAAACCACTGCGGTTGAGATCCACACTATTGGTTCAGCAGGTTTCGTTTGTCACATTCTTTAAAGCATTGTTCACTGCGTCCAAGTGGCAGGGAGTGGCACCAACCGTGCTGAGTCAGGCTGTCTCCATGTGGCGGGACGGTTTTCCTTCACTGGCCACAGAGAAACTTTCCCATCTGGGCACACTGTGTGCTGTGTGGCCCATGTGCAAAGAACATAGCGCTCACACACCAAGCCTCTCAGCCCTCTTCTCCCCCGCCCCATCCCCGCAGCTGAGATGGTAGGACATTGTCAGCCTGAGGGAGCTATAAAGTCACACACAGCCTCTGACAGCAGGCCCTGATGGTCAGGAGGGACTGTCCTCTCCTAGGTAACGGTGACGACATGAAAGATTGATCCAAGGTGCCATGTGGTCACTAACATTAGCCTCTTTTAGGTCTCAGAACAGAGACACAGGTGTTACGAGAGGCTGTGTGTGTGTGGACTGTAAACTCTGCTTCCCGGAGCTGAGTTTGAATTCTGTCTCCATGTTCTGTAAACCTGAACAAGTTACTTCACTTTTCTGGGCTTTAACCCTTTCTTCTGTCCTAAGATGGAAAACATATGGGCAGCTGCTGCACAGGGCCGTTGTGAATGTCACGGGTATGTTAAAATACATATTATGTTCATAACAGTGCCTGGGTCTCTGTGAGCACTGTATGACATATTCTTCTTAGGTTAATGTGGCTCTTTCTAGACCATTCCTATGTACCTAGGAAGAGCATAAATACATTTGGTGTGTTTTGCTGGCTTATAAAATAATCAGAACAAACTATGTGTTGTGAATAATTCTCAACTGGCTTTTAATTAATCAGTGACTTCATCATATCTGCCCAGCACAGCCCCACACTGGGGCCTTGGGGACCACAAGCAGTATTTGCAGATGAGAAACAGGTGGGAGAGGAGACCCCAGCTCACTGTATTGGCCAGTGGGTCCACTATGGTGAGGTCATTCAGAGCAGAGTACTGAAGAAGTTTGGTGACCTGCTTCTGTCCTTTGTGCCTGGTGACCTCACTGGTGAGCTCAAGAGCACAGGCCTATTTCACCCTTTGGGGGACATAGAATAATCAGGAGCAAACTTGTCCATGTGAGTGTGCATGCGTGCGTGTGTTGTACAGCGTCACTCTGGAGTCACCCAAGCATCAGGGCCTCTGTGTGTGTGTGTGTGTGTGTGTGTGTGTGTGTGTGTGTGTGTGTGTTTGTGTGTTGTGCAGTCACTCTGGAGTCACATAAGCATCATTGCTTGTGTGCTTGTATGTGTGTGTGTTGTGTAGAGTAACTCTCAAGTCACCCATGCAGCAGTGTGTGTGTGTGTGTGTGTGTGTGTGTGTGTGTGTGGGTGTGGGTGTTGTGCAGTCACTCTGGAGTCACTCATGCATCAGGACTTGTTTGGTGTGTGTTTGGCCCGCACATACACATGTATGTTGTACAGTCACTCTGTAGTCATCCATGCATCAGGGCCTCTGTGTGCGTGCTGGAGCATCCTCTGGGAGCAGAGCCACTTACAGCGGTGTTCACACCAGGCACCCATATTTAAAAGATGTCCCCGATCATCAGCAGATAGCCACCATCTCTGCCTTCTAAAGCCTGGTATGCTTCACCCTTCACCCTCTCTGACCACCTCTGATGACATAATAAAATGCATGGGGTCTGGCAGCGAAGCAGAGAGTATGGGCAGGCACAGCTGCCTCCCGATGCTGCTTTCTTCTCGGGGAAGACGAAGCAGGCGCCTCGCTTAGCTGCTCTCATTAGCAGCTCCCCGGTTGAAGTCTCTGCGGCAACTCGGCTGCAAGGCTTTGTCCTCCCACCCGCAGCAACCTCTGTTAGTCAATAATAACAGCTTATTTTAAAATAGCAGCCTCCACTTGTTTTCCCTGTGATCATCAACGCCTCACTCTTATCCCCAGAAGACTCGGGGAAGGTGTGCGACCTGCTTCCTCCCGAGCTGAACCCGTTTCCAGATCCAGGAAAAGACAGGCGCATCTTTAGCAAACACTCACCATGTAATTGCCAGGCAGTTACAGTCCACGACAGTAAAATACCGCAGTCGGCCACACGGTAGGTTCATTAGTCAATAAAGCATCGCGCGCATTTTATTGAATTGTAACCCTATTTTGCCCTGATGCGGACCTCGTACAGCTTCCGCCTCCATATAAATCTGAGTGATTCATTCTGCATTCAGAGTCGATAAAAGGAGAGCTTGGTCCAGCTCCAATGCAACCCGGCCCCACTAGCTGTTATCTATGATTATCCACCCTGGCCCCCCTCTTGTCTGTGGGGACATTTTAATAAAAGCTCAAGCCAGAGATAAATCAAGGGGTGAATGGCAGGGTGCACAGCTTTCCCACAAGTCACCGGGACCGTGTGTGCATGAGTCTGCTCCTACATTACCCAAGGAGGACCCGAGGCCTAGGAAGGAGATGAATCTAAAAAGTCTTCAGGAGGCACCACCCGGTCAGCCAGACGTGGGAGCACAATATAAACATGGGAGCACAATATAAAACTGACATCTGACTCCAATTACTGGGAGGACAATGAAACAGATTCCACTGTTTAAGTCGTTCCTTTCAAACCCCAAGCTGAGCCCTGCGAGGGAAGTTTCTGGTCTCAGAACCACTTGGAACGCTAAGGTAGTGAGAACAGTAGAGGTAGCTGTTCCTGGCCCAGCCATGAGCCCACTGAGACTGTCCCATCTCCGCATCACAACTGTAGGACATTAACACAGGTTGAGTAGCGGATAATCTAAGCAAAGAAGATGGAGCTAAGGGTGGGAAGTATGTCCACCACGTAACCCCTCCGTCTAAGGTTCAGGGAGCATCGCTGGAAAGGGGGCAGAAAGGGTGTCTGAACCAGAGGACAGGAACTTCTTCAGAGAGAATGTCTTCTATATGTTACAGGGAAGCTACACCCATGGACGCCTAACAAGACCTGAACAATGACAGCACCAGCTGACGACCTAGCATGGGCATTGGGAAGTCTCACAAGGCCCCTCCCTTTGATGAAGAGCTATAGGCAATTAATGGCTGCTAAAGAGGGAGCAGCAGACTTCTCCAGGGGACCCCTCTGACAGATCAGCCAATATCAAGTGGTTTCCCTGGGCACACATACACATGAGCAGCACAAAATGGACTAAGCAGGTTCTGTTTATATTCGTACCTATATAACAATAACAATTAGAAAGAAGTCGTGAGATTGAGAGGCAGAGGACGGCATGGAAGGAGTTGGGAGGGTCATTTGCGTGACAGAAGAGATGTAAATACAGTACTCATGAATGGGCGTCTAAAACACGTAAAATAAATGTTAAAAATGAAAGTGGCACAGAGAAAGAAAAAGAAAGCAATTGCAAAATACTATGAGAAGGAGATGCCGATGAAAAACATCATTGCTTTTTAATAAAAAAATATTTGTGTGATTGTGTACATAGCAACCAGTAGATTATTGTAGTATCTATTGCTCTAGAAATCTAATATTTTATTTTATCATCTTTGTTACATATTACATACATTTTGATAAGGGTTTGGGATAGAATCTGTCTGTGTAGACCAGGCTTCTCCCATACTTACAATCTGCTGCTTTCGTCTCTTGCATACTGAGAAATGTGGGGTTTTTTGATGCTAAAAATTTATTTATTTATTTTTTTAAATTGGGACCTTGGGTATATGAGCCACTACTTAAAACATAGAAAAAAAAAAACACTGCAGAAAGTAAGAGAAAACTCTAAGAATTAAAGCAAACTCAAAACTACAGAAGACAGGGCAGTTAAGGAATTCTTGAGACAACGGTTCTGCCCTGCCTAGACAAGCCCAAAGACGTGTGCCTGTCTTCCTCACCTGCTCTCTGTTCCTTCCGGACATAGACATGGTGCCCCATACCTCATTTTGGAGTGCTGCGTGGCATTTCCATTACATTAACTGCACGTTTGCACCTCCTGAGTGGACTGCAAGGCTCAATGTTGTGCATTGTACAGAGGCAACCTTGGTTTCAGCGCAGAGCGGCACCGGGTGGGAAAACCACCAGCTACACTCTGCTTCCTGTGGGTCTCCTGCTGGTCTGAGAGACAAGAACTCTTTTCCTTCCAGAGCCATCTCCCAAGGACGCTTGCCAAGGAGGGGTAGAGGGTTTTTAAGAGGTAAAGATGAACAAAATAAAGCTGCCGCAGACCCTAGGATCTACGGCGTCTTTAATGCTCCCATTCCAGGGTGCCAGTTCCCCTAAAGGTGTTCCTGTCCACCTTATGTCCAGAAGCCAAGCCTGCTTGTGAATAGTGGGGCAGAAAGAATCTCTCTTCTGCGGCCTCTCTCCGCTCTTCTCCTGCCAGACACAGCTCTGACTCCTATAACTAAAATTCAAGATCATAATTTAATTTGGGGGATCCGTTGGCAAATGCTCATTAAACAACTGGGTCTTTGAAAACGCTATCTTTAGATTTTTTTTAATTGACCTATTATTTTGCTTGCTCTGGCTGCCAGAACCCCCACCGCAAACAGGGAGATGCTTGCTACCTGGACGTTCTTTGATGAATAGTTTTAATTAAAAAATTCTGTACCATAAGTATTTTAATGTTACCAACATACCAAAGGTATGGGGCCATAAATTTAAAAACACATTTAAATTAATCTATAAATATGCTTCAAAATTGACAGCGTATATTTAAGCAGGGGGCTGTGGCATAGATAGCTAATGATGACAATTAAGAGTCGTATGAAATAAATGAAAATCAATACTCAGAATAGTTTGGGGGAAAAGAGAGGAATTGAAAGAACGTGTAGTTTGTCTGTAGAGGAAAAAATAGCACTGTTTACACTCCTCAATATCTGCAGCTATAGTACAGGAAGGGCTGCCAGGAACATCTCATTGTCCTGAGTCACAAAACCTCCCAGGAACCCTGCTGGGGTGACAGGCCAGACCTACTTGGGCTGGTTTTAAAGGGGGAGGGTTCTGCTAAAATACCCTATATAAAAACATGCCTTGCTGATGGCACATCACAAAGGCAGAGAGTGATCAAAGGTAAAGCCAAGTACCCAGGTGCTGGATGCTTACATTTCTTTGATGATTTCTGCATCTTAAATGCTATGACTATGCTCCAGGAGGTGGAACTGTTGGGTACCAAGCCGAGGTGCCCTCCGCTCAAAAGGGAAAAGGACAGACAGGAGTCTCCCTTCCTCTGCCTCTTTGCAGAAAGGTAACATTTGCAGAGAGATGTGAGCGTGCGGGTCCCGCTAATTCGCAGAGCCCAAGCAGGGGCAATGCGCTAACCTTCATTATTACATTCATATTAAAAGACAGCTCTGCATCTTTCAATCATGTATTTCCCTCTAATTAAGGCATATTCACTTTTTTCCCCTAATTAGGTATTCTTTGTTGCATAATGTTTGCTCTAATCTTTCGGAATCTTTCTCAATATCCAGTCATTACAGGCTCCCCTCGAATTCAACCAAAGCATGTTATTTTTTCTGCTAATTACATCCTCATTTACAGATTGGCGCCTCTTCTGATTGGCTCTGCGCACCAGTTGCTATGACTTCATTAGTCGTGTCTCCTGACCCTGTTATTGCTCGTGACAGGACTTGCTCCTCTTGTCCTGTGGCTCCAGATCCCTGGGTCACTTCTCGCTGGGGTTGAAATAGTGTCAAAGACAAGGAGGTTTGGGGTGCAGGAATCGCGCCTGCACTTGGCTAATTACTACACAGAGCAACGCCACAAATTACTGCTACTGGCTGGGCCTTTTTTCTCCACGCCCCCCCCCTCTCCCTTTTTTATTAAATGAATGTTTTAAATGTGTCATTAACAGGTTAGTTACATTTTTTAAAATGTGCCCGATATGTATATTAAAAAAAATTAAATGTGCCTCCCTGCTTCTGCCTCCAGAGAAGCCATCTTTCAACTATAGAGCTTCAAATGCTCACGTAGTAACTAGGGCTGCCTGCACATGCGCAGGGCACTCAACGCACAACCCGGCTATAGCCAATCTCAAAAAAAAAAAAAAAAAAAAAAAAAAAAAAA
>NW_004949130.1:1786784-1794616 GCF_000317375.1 Microtus ochrogaster
ATGGACATGGTGACACATGTTTCTAATCCCCAAATCCAGGAGGTTGAGGCAGGAGGATTGTAAGTTCAAGTCCAGTCTGGGATATAAAGCAAGACTTCACCTGAAAACCTGTGCACCCACCAACCAAACAAAACAACTGTGTCTTAGACTCTCAGGAGTGGTCGTCACTGAAATTTTAAATCCAAGGCATACGCAAGTAAAAACACACAAATAAAATGAAGCCGCAGAAGGCTACACTATAGTAACACCAATGCAGCTGAAGCTCTCTGGGCAACCAAATTAAAAAAGAAAAAAGAATTTAATTGATCAGACAAGATATGCATATTACGAGATAATTAAAATGAATGAATTACACCGAAGCGCCGATCTTATCTTTTTCAAACGCAGAAGGAGGTAACAAGACATGAGAATTCAGGGGTACCCAGGGCAGACAGTGTGCTACAGATCCCCCCTACTTGCGAATTCTAGGCCACGGGCGTATAACCCAGTTTCCTGAAATAAGAGGCCGGCAAGAATCAAGCCTGCAGAGTTTAAATGCAAGTTAGTTAATATGAAAAATGCTGTATCTAGTTGTTTGCAAAATTACTTTTGTTGATTAAAAGGCTCTTCAGAACTTCCGACTGGTGAAAGGGTTTTAAATTGTCTAATGCTGATTGTGATTGCTATGCAGAAAAAAGGCAGTGCAAAGCAAACCATTATATCGCTGAATCTTTGTTAAGCAGGCCTTGAAAGTGTCTGACAGCATAATTAATCTTGTGATATGAACAAAGAAACCAACTCAATAGTATTGAAGATGCTTATTAAAAATACTAAATACCTTTTTCCACTTAAAAACCTTTTGGAACAGTGTGGGAAGTGGCATTACCTTTTTTGTTTTTACAGCATTTTCAGCGAAAATTGATACCCAGGCCTTCTAGAGAAGCAGCAAAACCAGGAAGTGGACAACAATAAGAATTAGTAAAATAAAAAATAAATCGTCCGTGATTCTCCAGTCAAGAGTGTCACAGGGCTTGCCAACTGGGTGGCTGTTGCCTCTGCTGACACCTCCTGCAATGTCCTTTGCCAAGGTTCCAGCAGAACGGATCACTGGGAACCCAAACCTACAGAGCCCCAATACAATCCTGGAAACTGGAGGTTTACACAGGGATTGCAGGTGACAGTTGTGATGGAGGTGGCAGAAAAAATGGCAGTCACCAGGTTGGCAAGCCCAGCAATACTCTTGATTGGAGAATCACGGGAGATTTATTTCATTCTAGCAGGCTTTTGAAGCATAGATGGTTTTTGATTATTTATTTGAGGGTCTTTTTTATTGGGGCGAATTTCGAGGGTCAACTCTTCAGTGTCCTTGGAGACTCAGCCTTGTGAACTCCCTGGCACCTTCACTGAGGTCCCTAGTGAGTCTTAGTGTTATCTCTGACCTATGCTGGCAATGGTGCCTGAGAGGGTCTCCTCAATGTACTGCATACTGAGATACTGGGGTCCGGGTGCAAAGGTCTTACAGCCTGAATCTGGAGACGAAAGCAGGTGTATTTGAACTCTTTATACCCAGATACTGGTACTGTTCAGTGAGGTCGTGGAACTTTGGGAGATGAGGTTTTGCTGGATGAAGACTGTGGCCAGGGTGAGAGTGGGCATGGGAGAGATTGCATTGGGTTTCTGTTTTCTGATCCAAGCTCTTCGCTTCCCAAGACTCCAAGACATCCCCTGCTATACTGCGAGCCCCTGCTGCCCTAGACTCAGCTGCCTCCACCCTCCCATAATCCCTGCCACAGTAGACTGCATCCCATTCGCCTGGAAGCCAGCACACACCCTTCCTCTCGCATTGCTGCTTTTGCCAGAGATTTTGCCAGGGCAATGAGAAAAGCAAGGGATTTAAAGGCTGTTGGTTTTAGTGGCTGGATGGTTAGCATGTGGCACAGGCAGAAGAGATTTCTGGGTAACTAAACCTACTCACTGCAGTAACCTCAGCACATACAGAAATGGGATGTGTTAGAAGGTTTTGTGGGTGCTGATGAGCTTGGCTGGGCTGCTTCCCTGTCCTGTCACTGGCTCCTTGTCTGCAAGTTTGACTGGACCAGACAGAAGTGGCTTACTTCCTTGTGTCTCTCATCCTCTGGTACATTATGCTGGTGATGGAGGAGACCCAACAAAGCAAGTTGGGGAGGTGGGGAGTAATTTTGCGTGGTCTTTGGTATAGCAGCATCAGGAAGATGGGAATGACCAAGAAACACAACCATGACTCCATTTATCACTCTGCGGGCCTGCGTGGTTGAGTTAAGGAAACTCACAATGCATAACTAGAAATCAAACTTTTTTCAAGATAAGAATACCAGGAATTTATGCTTAACTTTGCTACTGAGTAATAAAAATTAGGGCGCAGACTGGATTGTCCTTGAGGCCAACACCCAAAAAGAAAGGGGAGAGAAAAGAGATTGGGAGGGAAGGGTCCACACCATCCTCATGTGTAGGTGAGATGAATCTGTACCAAATACACACAGAAAATACAAAATCAACACAAAAAGTGTTTTAATTAATAAGGAAAAAGTTGGGAGGGTCAATTTATACCATAATAACAATGGCAGGAAAGTTCATCAAGACAGAACATTACACTGCAAAAATTCATATTATGTCATTTCCCCCAGTCATGACTAAGAAATAACCTAACTATATGATACCATTTACAATAGCACTAACATGCAAAATAAAAGAAAACTGACTTTATCAGTTCTAAAGATCTAACACCCTCTGGCATTTATTATGTATGTTATTAAAAGGCTACTTCGATTTTTAAAATAAAATTGACAAATTCGGGGTCTGGAGAGATGGTTGAGTGGTTAAGGGCACAAACTGCTCTTGCAAAGAACCTGAGTACTGTCCCCAGCGCTGAGAGCTGCTCACAACCATCTGTTAACTCTCACTCTGAGCATCTCCATGCCCTCTTCTGGACTATTCAGGTACTGCACCCACATGCACACACTGCCCCCTCCACACAAACACCATACCAAATTAAAAGAATAAGTCTTTCTAAAAAAATTACAGATTTACTACAAAATTGCCTGAAGTTTATTTTAAAATTAGGTGACAACAATTCCCGAGCCCAGTAATTTAACGCAAAATTGGACATTTTAAGGGGAGGAATTTGGGATTGCAGTAATGACCCAATGGTTAAGAACACTGCCTGCTCTTCCAGAGGGCCTGGATTGATATCTCAGCACCCACAACGCAATTCATAGTTTTCCATGAATCCAGTTCAAGGGATCTAACACCTTCCCTTGACATAGGCATTGCACACATGTGATGTGTATATGTGCATGCAGGCAAAACACCTATACATGTAAAATAATAATAAAAATTTTCAAGAGAAAAAATTTCTACCTATTAATGCTTATACCAAATATGAATTCATAGCATTGGCCAAGGACAACGTAAGCAATAGACAGTGACACAAACCTAAGGAGGGAGAAGTATTTGTTAGCAGGAATTTATGCAGAAAAACACCACTCTTCAAAGAAATATCAAACAAAATCATGGATTAATATAACATTTAAACAAGCTCAAAATGAGGTAAAAATATTAATGGTTAAATATATATATATTTGTGGGGAGAGGGTACTATCCTATTCATTCTGGATGGTGCTCAGTTCCACAGATATTTCAGACTGAAGGGTGTTCAGCCAGCGATGGGACATCCCTTAGCAGGAGAGGAAGCAGAAAGCTTGTAATATTCAGAGATGGTAGATGACCACAGCAAGACAGTGTTTCCCAGACACCACAGGGCAGTTGAACATCTGTACAGCACACACAGACCCGCAGCAGCTTAACCCAGACAAACTTCTCAGTGTGGAGTGGGGAGGTGGATGTGAAGTCCCACCACTAGTGAAGAGCTGTTGGCTACTGGCAGCTGCTGGGAGAGGGAGAGTTGGTGTTGTTCAGGGTAGGGCATCTGTAGGCCACCCTTACTTCAGTCGATGGCTCCTCCTTCAAGAACATTTGGGCAGCACAAATCAGACACCATAGCTTCTAGTTTGGTGAAGAAGACACAAAGTTGGGTGGATAGGGAAAGGAACGTGGATCTGGGAAGAGTCCAGAGTGAGCATAACCAAAACATAATTTATTAAATTATCAATGAATTAATAAACGTATTTTTAAATTAAAAAATAAAATATTTATAACTAAAAATATCATTATTAGAAGAAGATGCAATATCTTCTTAACTTCGGAAATACAGAATAATTTCTGAACAGAACTTAAGAATCTCAAGGGTACACATGGGCACTGAGGAAGAGGATAAAATAAAGAAGTGGGGTGGGGAGGATCAAACAGGCTAAGAACATACAGAAATGTCAAATGGTGTCATGAGAGTTGTTACTCTGTACACAAATTAAATTCACGGATTCACTGTAAATAAGGAAAAACTCAAATCACAAGCAAAACACACACACCTTCAACCCCCTGATCCTTGAATTTTATGGGTCAGTGAAGGACACTTTAGATAAAGATAATAAGTTGAGCAAAAGAAATAATACCCAGACAGTCATCCCTGGAGAAAAAGGACCAAAGAGTATATATAGCAAGAGAAAACATTACAAGCTAGTAAATACATATACACTGAAAAATCATGAGCCATCAGAAAACGTGCAAATTAAAACAGGAATGATGTCACTTTAAAGCTAATATTCACAACAGAAACTGGACAGCCTACGCCAGGCACAGTGGCACACATCTGTAACCCCAGCATTCTGGGAGATGAGGAAGGATGGTCATGAATTCAAGGCCAGTCTTGATATAGGAAGCCCTGCATTAAAATCAGGACACAAACAAAACACTGGGAATAAACGCTGTGGTAGACAACCACAGTTGTTCACAGGGATGAGGGATCAGCGGATGCTTGTGCTGTGCTGAAGGCAGCAGCTGGTGCACCCAGCCTGGAGGACAGCTTCCATCAGGGAGGCAAACTAATGCATAAGTTGTCTATAATGCAGGCTGGTTCCCTGAAAAGCCAATGCACATTCTCAACAACACACACAGAAAAATAGTCAGAAAAATAAAGTCAATAGAAGGTGAACCACAACACCATCACAAGATCTCAGGTACTACTCTATCCTACGGGAACTCTGGACTTGTGATGGCCCTTCGGAACCATTGGCTTTGTCCTACCCAAGGGGACAGGGACTTTGGATAAGGCAACTCTTTTCATCCTGTGAGAGCCACCATCTCAAGATGGGGACTTCCTTGGTCTCAAAAAGACACCTCAGTGTCACACTGTCTTATATACTGTAGGCCATGAGACCAGAGTTTGAGCCTCTCAAAGAAGTTCTCATGGGCCGCCATAGGGACATGTAGACATAAGCCACAGTACTAGCTGAGGACACAGGACTTAGGGGCATGTGTATCTGGTTCTGAGAGGATGATTAAAGTGAAACTGTGTAGCCATTCAAAGAAATGAGGATAGAACACATAGCAATAAAGATTAAAATTTGTGTACACTATCATAGCATACACCAACATATACTCATCAAGAATACACACTAATAAGGGAATAAACAATGAACAATATGGTTTGCTATTGGATGGGGAAAGAATGAGATTGAAAGGAAATAAATAAACAAATCAAAGTGTGTGTGTGTGGGGGGGGTGAGAACACAGCTCAGGGTAGAACAATTACCTACCATGTACAAAGTCCTAAGCTTGATTTCCTGCACCCTTGAAGGGGATGAGCTAGTTTTGGTTTGAATGAGGAAGTTGCCCATTGACTCAGGTATCTGAACACCTGGTCTCTAGTGGGTGGTACTACTTCAGGAGGTTTAGGCAGTGTGGTGCTGGTGAAGGAAATACTTTAGTCACTGGAGATGGGCTCTGAGAGTTCAAAGCCTCCTGTCTCTTCCCAGGCTTCATGCTTGCAGTAGAGGCCATGAGAGCCGTGAGCGCCCAGCTTACTCCTTCTGCTGCCATGCCTTCTGCTTGTTTCCTCGCCTCCCCACCATGATGGACTCTTAGCCTCTGAGACTGTAAGCCCAAATAAACCCATAAGTTGCTATTGGTCATGGTGCACATCACAGCAACAGAAAGGTAAGGCAGAACTTTTGAACAAGTTAGTGGTGCCCATTATCAGTAGATTCAGGGTTGTGATGAGCTCAATCTTTTAAAGAAAGAGTCCTGCCATGGTTGGAAATTTCTAGCAAATATCTAGGTCATCCTAAGGTCAGTCTACATATGACTTTATGGTGTTTTACACATAGCCTGCAGAAGGTCCCTATGGTGTCATGGTCCAGATGATAGACCTTCCCAGGAAGGCAAGGATACAGATTCTTTTCCAGATATTTTGGTCTTAAGCATCCAATCTAATTCAGGATTTACTAAGGGCAAGAAGAAAGGGGCTTAAGTCCTTCCTTCAAACTTCTGGCTCAAAGAGAATAAATCCAAGCTTGGAGTGTGAAAAGAAGTTGGTGTGCAGAGCAGGCAGGGAGAAAGTGAAGATTTAGGAGAGGGGGGAGAAAAGGGGCATTGCTCCAGGATGTGGAAGGTGCTCCCCAGGAGGCACCAGGGAAAAGGGAGGCTTGACACAGAGGATGAGAAATGATGTTAAAGACACATTCAAGCATTTTTAAAACTGTGAAACTGCCAAAGAGAATTTGAGGCAGAAACTACAGAGCCCACACGGGGATTTCTTTTTTAATAGAAGAATCCAATTTTTAGGATATTCTTATCACAAGGTTGGGAAACAGAGAACAGAGCAGACAATGGCTTCATAGGATCTTCATGCCAAGATCCCAGCTACCACTCCAAAAGTCTGGGCTCTTGACAATCAGCAAAGGAGTATCAGAGAGGCATGGATAGACAGAATGGGCCCTAGGACTCAGTGGTGTCCTACTCTTAGATCCTCATCTTGCCCAGCTGTGAGACAAAAAGGTCACTCTCTGTCCTTTTGAAATAGTGGAGCTTGCTGTATAAGCCTGCAATGAAAATAAGTATAGATAAAATCTCTGCTCCAGCTGCCAGCGGAAGGGAACAGCTGAGTCCCATCACAGAAACAACAAAGTAACAGGAGCCTCTGTTGAGGAGGAAGAAGACAAGAAGGAGGAGGGAGAGGGGAAAGCTGAGGGAAGGAGGGGGAGGGGAAGTAGCAGAGGAGGAGGAAAGGGAGGGGAGGAGAGGAGAAGGAAGAGAGGAGGAGGAGGGGAGGGGAGGAGGAAAAGAAGGGAGGGAGAGGAGGGGAGGAGAGGAGAAGGAAGAGAGGAGGAGGAGGGGAGGGGAGGAGGAAGAGGAGGAAAGGAGAGGAGAAGGGGAGGAGAAGGGGAGGAGGGCTGGGAGGCTGGGAACCGTCAAGGGGAGTAGAGAGAAAAGTAGTAATTTACTCACTATGGATGACAGCCCTTACCATCCTTACCATTAATGGGTTGCAATGTAAACATGTTATCGTCCTGTGCACACATAAGCTTTAAATATTTGTGTACAAATACATTAAACAATGACCGTGAATGTATTTATAATCATACATTTACATCCTACATATCTGTATGTTGTAGGGTTTCTAATTTTGTTTTGTTTTGTTTCTAATAGTGTCTTCCTGTGTAGTCTTGGCCAACCTGTAAGTCACTATCTAGATCAGTATGGCCTTAAACTCACCAAGATGTGCCTGCCTCTAGGCCTTCCCAGTGCTGGGACTAATTAAGGGCATGGGCTACCATGCCTGACCCACATATAGGGTTTTGATAGGGTAGTGATGGGGACAAGACTCAGGGCCTTGTGCATCAAGCCCATTACAACCTCTCTAGTCGTAATCTCTCTCTCTCTCTCTCTCTCTCTCTCTCTCTCTCTCTCTCTCTCTCTCT
>NW_004949130.1:1794716-1803140 GCF_000317375.1 Microtus ochrogaster
GTGTGTGTGTGTGTGTGTGTGTGTGTGTGTGTGTGTGTGTGTGTGTGCAGCATGTCATCTGACTTCTGAGCACAAGCTAACTGCATCATGTGCTACTTAGCAAAGCGGTCACAATTTCTTCCCACCAGAGAGAAAAAGCCCGGTCCCATTAGACTTTGAGCATTGGTACAGCAGTGCATGGGCATACCACTGGATGATTCAAAGCATTAAGAGTAATTTGATCAGATACGATGTTTATTAACTTACACTTATCACTCGCGCATGCTGACACCATGTGACAGTTATAATTACCCCAGCATCTTGTTCCTCTTCCTGTATTTGAGCTTTCCTTTAATTTACCTTTTATTTTGCTTTTGTATTTATGTGTGTCTGTGTGTGGATCTGTGCAAGTGCAAGCCACACCTTCAGAGGCTACGGGAGGGTGTCGGCCCCGTTGGATCCCTTGCAGTTGGAGCTGTAAGCAGCATGAGCCTCCTGAAGCTGTTGCCAGAATCCGGACTCCAGCCCTCCAGAAGAACAGCAAGCACTCCGCCGTGGGCTGTCTTCCCATCCTAGTCTTTGACTCTTCTGTCCATTCGTCCGTGTCTTCCCTTTTACCGTGGTAGAGCTGTCATTTTCTAATTCTACTCAACTTGAGCACTTTAAAGTCTCCGAGTTTACCTCCTACAATTTGCGTATTTCTATTTTTTATTGATTTCTGGTTTTTTTTCCTGCTTGTTGGGGTTTCGTTTGCTTTTATTTTTGTCTAGCTTCTTACCAGATGAGTTGTTAATTTTATTTTCGATATTTTTCTTTTATCTGACAACAAACATTTAGGGGTATACATTTTCCTCTGCCAAACTGCTTTAGCTGCTCCTAGTGATGAGACATATGTGTTCACACTCGTTCGTTGTGGGCTGTCTCTTGTTTTTCCTTTTCCACCCACAAAATTCCCAAAAGCAATTTCTCCCAAAATAATTTTTGGATTTTCACCTTACTTTTTTTTTTAAATTTATTTATTTATTGAGGATTTCTGCCTCCTCCCCTCCACGGCCTCCCATTTCCCTCCCCCTCCCCCGATCAAGTCCCTCTCCCTCATCAGCTTGAAGAGCCATCAAACCCAAATTGGAGCACCGGACAGAAATCTCAAGGTCCAAATCAGGAGCAGAAGGAGGGGGAGCACGAGCAAGGAATTGACCTTACTTTTTGAATGGTTGATTTATGTTTAATTAGAAATACATCTTATGGATTAATTCAAACCCCTTTAAAAGAAAAAATGCAACCACATTTTTTTTTTAATGAGCCAGAATGTTTCTTACGGTGAACTCCCAATGTGCAAGAATAAAGAATATATATTTTGTGCCTGTTGGACAAAATGTTTAAGAATTGTCAAGGAGTGGAAAGACAGATCAATAGTTCAAAAAAAAAGAGGAAATTCTCTATATTTATGTTTTCTTTAAATTGACAAAAATTGGTATATAGGAAAATTTGTGATGTTTTACCTTTTCAAATGATACTTTGGGATAGTAAAGTTTATTATTTTAGGGGATGGAAAACTGGCTCCGTGTTTAAGATCACTTACTGCTTTCAGAGGACCTGGATTCAGTTCAAAGCATAGTGTCGGTTAGCTCACTACTACTGCCTGTAATTCCAGCTCCAGGCTCTGACGCCCTCTTCTGGTCTTTGCAGGCATGTGCACTCATGTGCACATATCCACATTATGATTTTTGTTTACAATGCTTTTATAATAAAGTTTAAGATAATTTTTTTTAAAAACTTAAAGGATAAAATTTTCAAAATATTTTCCTAAAGTTTAAAAAAAGATAAAGAATAAAAGAAAATATGATAAATAAAGCATTCCCCATATTTAAAACAAAGTATCATTTAGGTCCTATTTCCTGATTCAGGATTTCTGTATTCTTAGATATTTTACATTTTCCCATCAATTTACGAGAAAGTGTTGAAGTCTCCAACTGTATTTTTCTCTTTAGGATTTGAATATTCTGATGCAATGAATCATGTCCCATTTTTCTAGGATATTTGCTTTCGTGTGATATACTTTTCCTTATGCTTTTCTTTAGAGTTATTTGTATATTTATTTTTGAAGTAAGTTTCTTATAAAGACCTCATTTTCGGTCTTTACTAAACTCGGGATGCCAAATATTTCATCGCAGTTCCTTAATTCATATTATCCTGTGTTTTTCGCAAAACTCTTTTTGGTTAAGGTACATAATTACATGTAAATATTTTCCCATAACATCCACAAATGATCTCATCCACTTGATACAGATATTTAAAAATCTGTATTTTTTTAAAAAAATGATCACTGAAGACAAATGTCAAACGTGTGTGTGTGCATGTGTGTGTGTGTGTGTGTGTGTGTGTGTGTGTGGTGTTTGCCTGCGTGTATATCTGTTCACCTCAGTGTGTCTGGAGCTTGTGAATGGTAGAAGAGTACTTAAAACCCCAAGGAAGTGGACTTCCAGGCAGTTGTGAGCCTCCATATGGCTGGGCACCCAACCTGGGTCCTCTGGAAAAGCATCAAGTGCTCTTAACCACTGGGCCGTCTCTCCAGCCCTTAATACAATACACTTTAGTATTCCAAGGCATCGTTTTGAAAATTAAAACATTAAAAGCATCAGCCATCCCATGCATCAATCTTTACCAAATTTAAGGAAAACACTATAAACATGGAGAATTTCCTTTCGTGTTTTTATTCCCTACTGACATTGGCTGAACTCCTAATAGTGCATTTAAATGTACTTGCAAATTGGGCTTACATTCATATGTTTCTCCATATAGGATTATTTTTGTCTTTTGCTTGATTTTGCTTTTTCTGCTGAAATTGACATTCTTCTTGATATTCAGAGTTTTGATCAGTTTCCAGAAATATTTCAGAGAATATATTTACACACGTAATTACAACAAGGAAACAGCCAGGATGAAGACTCACAAGATTACAGCTGCTTCTTACCAACCTGCTCCTTCCTTGGTTCCTGTAAATGTTTATCATGACCTCAGATCCTGAGAGGCAAGGCTTCCTGCTCTTATTTTGACTTGACCTCAGCAGATTCCTAAAAACCATTAACACTTCTCTCTTCCCTGCCAAGCTTCAACCCAAACCCAAGATTTAGACTTTTTCTGTTTTTTTTCCCATTTATTCTTTTGCCTCACTTACTTTCTTCTTTAAATCATTTGAGGATTGTCACAGCTTGCTTTTCTCTTGTTGTGATAAACACAATGACCAAAAGCAACATGGCGAGGAAAAGGTTTATTTTTGTGCTACATCCATCATTGAAGGGAGTCATGGCAGAAACTTAGAGCAGAAACCAGGAGTCAGGGAGCGTGGAGGAATGTTGCTTGTTGGCTTGTCCCCAGGCTCACCTTCAGTCACCTTATACACCCCAGGACCTCCTGCCAAGGCTTTTGACACAGTCAATGGTGGGCTGGGCCCTCCCACATTAATCAAGCATCAAGACAATGCCATATAGGCATCCCTAGGACCAATCTGATGTAAGCAATCCATCAACTGAGTTCTCTCGTCCTAGTTATCTCAACCAAGTGACAATGAAAATTCCTCATGAGAAAGTTTAGGAAGTTATGTTGCTAGGGAAAATGTCCTGTTCATTTGGTTCTGATTTTTTCGGGGTTTGCCATGCATCCACCTTCCCACGTGCTATGTCCACTTTCTATGAGGCTGCCCCACATGCATTCCAAGGACTTTTTAATCCTCTTTTGTTCTCCATTCCTCTTATTATTCGTCTGTACAAATGAATTCCACAAATGGTTTGAGTTATGCAAATATATTATATCCTATAATCTTTATCTATCTATCTATCTATCTATCTGTCTGTCTGTCTGTCTGACTGTCTATCATCCACCTTTCTGTCTATCTACCTACCTCATTGTAATATATATACCACCTATCCTGTTGTCTATCCATCTATTCATACATCCACATTATTATCTGTTTTTTAACTATTTGCCTATCCGAACATCCTATATCTAACCTTTATACTATCTACCTATTTGTATATCATTCTTATCCCATTTTCTATCTGTCTATCCTATTATTTATCTATTCATCTATCTATCTATCTATCTATCTATCTATCTATCTATCTATCTATCTATCTATCTATCTAACCATTCATTCTGTTCTATTTGTCTATCCATGCTATTAGCTGTTTGTGTCTTTATATAAGCATCCTATTGCCTATTTATCCATTCATCTCTCTGTCTGTCTGTCTGTATGTCTATTGATCTGTCTAACCATTCATTCTATTCTATTTGTCTATCCATGCTATTAGCTGTTTGTGTCTCTATGTAAACATCCTATTATCTATCTATCCATTTATCTGTCTGTCTGTATGTATGTCTATTGAGCTACCTGTCTAACCATCCATTCTATTCTATTTGTCTATCCATGTTATTATCTGTTTGTCTCTATATAAGCATCCTATTATCTATCCTATTGTTATCTATTTATCTATCTATGTATCTAACCTGTATCTACACCCACTGTCCTTGAAAGTTTCTTGTATCGAAAAATAAGAACTGCTTTAGCATTGTTCATTTATTTATCACTATGGTACTCTTCATCTCTTTTTTGTATATCTAATTTTCAACACACTCTTGTTTTTCCTCTGTCTAACAAACTTTGTTTATTCATTCTTGGAGTCTTTGCATGTAGCATTGCTTCTGCTTGGAATGTTCTTTGCAAGTTACCTGCTGAGCTGGTTCCTTCTTGATGCCTTTTGCCCAAATATCACTGTCAATGTGGGGTCCTTTAACTGTGCAGTTAACATTGCAGGGCACAGCCCATATTGTAGCCCCTGTAACCCAACACTTTTCACAGTGTGACCTGGATGGTGGTTTGCTTTTTGTTAGGACTTAAGGTCCATAATGTTTGCTTCTTGTCCACTGGTGGGTCCATATATGAATGCCTAGAATCTACCAGAAAAACTAGGACCAAAAGCTCATCACTGATGCCAGTGGCAGGACCTTGAATGTGGCAGTTGTCCAGCAAATATTTATTGATAAATGACTGAGTGAGAACGCTGCTATGTCTCTTCAGAGAGCAGATGAGAGCAGATGTGCTCCTCTCCCCTTAGTCTGAGTACCTGCTCAACTGTACAAAAGGCTCCAACTGGTCTACTAACCCGAGTGGTCACTGTGATCAGTGCCTGCTCCCATAATTCACTGAGAAGAATGAGCTGCATTAGCTCAACCCCACAGCTTCCAGAATCCACTCTCAAGCCAATCAGTCACCAGAGATACAAAGCAGAGGATGTGCCCCTGTCCCTGGTGCTCAGGGCCACTAGTGAGGACTTCTCTGACTTAATCCACAGTCAGAAGACTGGGTGCTGCTCCAGAGGTGCACACAGGGAATAGAAGTGGATTGTTCTGTAATCTACAGGGAAGTTTTACAAAGGAAATGAAAAAGTCTTTTAGCGAAACAAGTACTAACTCCGATCACTGCAGCTACTTGGGAGGCTGAGGCGGTAGAATGGCAAACTGAAGGCGTGCTTGGGAAACAGCATTCATCCAAGACCAGCCTGAACAACTTAAGGAAAGTGTGTTTCAAAATAAAAGTAAGAGTGAGTTAGCAGGGTAGCACAGTAGTAGACTGCTTATCTAACGCGTGCAAGGTCCTAGGTTCAAATCCATTACAACAACAAATCAACCAACAAACGAATCAACCAACTAGAGACCACACAGAATAATGCAGGCTTGTAATCCCATCACTCGATAAACTAATGCCAAGAATCATAAAGATCAACTTGGGCCTCGGAGGGAGAGTCCATCTCAAATTAATAAGGAAGGAAATCCACAAAATTCTAGGGATTTGTATGTGTAAGTATATACCCAAAGTGGAGCCATTTGACATTTAAAAGCCAAAAGCAACAGTCGTGTGTTAGAGATGAGTGTCCACTGGCTGCAGTCTGCTTCAGTACCTTTCTGGAGACAGAAGAGATCCACACACACCCTGACAAGTTCTGCCTACTCAAGAGTACGCAATAGGCATTGCAGCTTCGGGGCCTGTCTGGCTCACGCGAAGTTCCGCAAAGTAAGACACCACATCTCCATAGTGAAGGAACTTGTCCATCTCCTGCTGAGCCTGAGCATTCAGCCAGCACAGTGAAGCCCTGCTGACAGCATATATATGACTCCTAACAGATGTCTAACTCAGTTTATTTTGCTCTCTCTGTCCAACCACTGCCAATTCAACATCCTCTGGGTTTAGGGTGAGGAGCTAAAGTTACTCCCAACACAAGCTCTTGACAGAATCAAGCTGAGGATCCTGGGGACTTGGACAACTTTAGAACGTGGGAGAAAACAGCCATATCCAGTCCTGCTTGGAGGCAGGGTAGGGGGTGATGGTCACATGGTGGAACACTCCTGCTTTTAACTTTAAAGCCAGACTCTTGGATCCGTTCCCACCTTTGTGTATACCAAACAACTCCCCAGAACATCTCCCTCTTCCTCCCATCCCTGAAGACGTGGATCCTGATGTCCTTAACTTGTCTTAATCCAGTAAACAAGACCCCAGCACCATGTAAACATGATTGATGAAAACAACTCTCTCAGATCTGCTTAGGGAGTCACCACCGTATAGATGTGAGCACAGACCGGAGGCCGTGATTCACTGGGCAGGACTCACATCTGCTAAAGGGAGGCCACCCTCAAGTGTCTGACAGGCTCCACCTTGCAAACCGAGGCCACTCGACAGAGAATAAGATGATGACCAGCTCTTCCTGTAAACTAGCCATGGTGCTGGATGCCTTCCATCCACTGGACTCTCACAACCATCTGAAGGGCCACATCCTGTTTCCACATCTTACAGCTAAAGATACTGAAGCTTAGCAAGCGGGAGAAATGCATCCATGGTGTCTCATAAAACACCATTGACGGTGGAGGTTTGAAAGGAGATGGCCCCCATAGGCCCTTAGGGGTTTGGCGCTGTTAGGAGGTATGGCCTTGTTGGAGGAAGTGTACCACTGGGGGTGAGCTTTGAGGTTTCAGATTCTCAAGCCAGGCCCACTGTGTCTCAGTCTCTTCCTGCTGCCTGTGGGTCCAGATGTAGAGCTCTCAACTTCTCCATCAGCATCACATCTGCCTATATGCCACCACGTGTACTGCCACGACAACGATGGACTAAACCTCTGGACTGGAAGTTAGCTCCAATGAAATGTTTTCCCTTATAAGAGTTGCCATGGTTATGGCGTCTCTTCACAGCAATAGAAACCATGACTAAGACCATGACCAAAAGCAACCTGGCAAAGAAAGGGTTTATTTTGTCTCACAGCTCAGAGTCCACCATCCAGGGAAGTCAGGGCAGGAGCCTGGGAGCAGAAGGTGAAGTAGAGGCCTTGGAGGGACACCACTCACTGGCTTGCTCCTTACCACCTTCTCAGTCTGCTTTCTAGTAACACCAGGACCACAAGCCTGGGGATGGCACTGCCCACAGTGAGCTGGGCCCTCCCACATCAATCATCCACCAAGAAAATGCCCCACAGGCTTGCCTCCAAGCCAATCTGGTGGTGAGGTTCCCTCTTCCCAGTGACTCTAGCTTACTTTGAGTTGACATAAACTAAGCAGCATACTATAGTCACAGAAGAGTTGGGGTGGTAGGTATCAAAGTAGACAGAGAATCAGCGGTTTGGATATTCAGGGGGGACAAACTTCAGGGATGAAGGTTCCTAAAGCACAGCAACCAAGCTTGGCCTCGTGTATCCACTGAGGGGTCCCCACTGGTCTAATTGCTTGGCAAAGACTACTCTTTTATCGCACTGTGAGACGGAGCCTATAATCTACTGCACGAGATCAATGGGAAGTAGGGTGTGGAGAGGAGGGAGCAATCGCTTCCCGGTGACCCAGCAGAACAGAATGTTCTGTGCTTAAAACTGTCAAGCCTTGGCTCCAGGCAACCACCTCAATCACTCTGGAAGCTTTCAAAGGAACAATCTCTGTACCACTGTGGGAGGCTCTGAACTTCTTGCCAGGACCTCTGAGTCCTCAAAGGAATGAGGGATGGGCCCAAGGGTCTGCAGAATTAAGATGCCAGCTAGGAGGTTACCTGTTGGATTGCCTAGGGTTTAGGGTTCACACGGGATCCCTTAGACGCCTCCACATAGTTCCTACAGGCTCAAGCAGAGACGAGCCCCTGATGAGCTGGGAGGGGTCGCTGCGTGGAGGCTGAAGCAAGGAGCACCCTTGCCCTATGGTCCCAGTGAGAAACTCAGAGAATGCTAAGGAAATAGCAACTGTTCCTACCTCAGCCACCCGTGGGTCTCAGACTGTTCCTACTCACCCCACGGGTGAAGCCCCCCCTCTTTCTCTGTCTCTCTGTCTTTGTCTCTGTTTCTCTCTCTCTGTTTCTCTCTCTCTCTCTCTGTTTCTCTCTCTCTCTCTCTGTTTCTCTCTCTCTCTGTTTCTCTCTCT
>NW_004949130.1:1803255-1816886 GCF_000317375.1 Microtus ochrogaster
CCTGCCTTTGCCTTCCAAGTGCTGGGATTAAAGGCATATGCTACCACCACCTGGCGTATTTGTGGTTTGAATGAGTGAAAGAATTAGCTTTTGCTTCTGACTAACAATGTTTCAGTTACAGTGGGCAGATACTCTAATAGCCACACATGTGATTTTTTTCAGGTATAAAAAACTTAAAAAAGCAAGACAATAATTTCTCATGATATGTACCATTGTGTACTCAATGGCCTAGGAATAGGGGCCTGGGGTCATTTGCCAATCTGTGACATCACCCAGAGGCAGCTTCACAGAGCGTGGTGTTCTGAAACAAACTTCTTTCTGACTGGATGGGATGAACCAACAGTCCGGGCAGTCACTCGCTCACAGCCCATGCTGGTCCTGAACATTTACCCTAGGCACCAGAGTCCAGCCAGAACTTGCCAGCCACAAGGCGCACCTACCCACTCCTTCAGTCTTTCCAAAGAACATTTCCTGATCTGATGGCACACATCTGAGACATCCCAGGGAGCACGTGCCTTCCCAGAATGGCTTGATGCCGTCTCTCACCAGCAACAATCCGGAAGGTGGACCATCAGGTGGAAGGAGTATTCTTCAGAGAGCTGCCTTCCCCAGGGAGCAGTGACAGCTTGTGCTTGACGGGGAGTCCTGTTGTATTCTGAGGTGTGAAGGGAAGGCTGAACTGTGCATATGCCGTGCCGTACAGTTTTGCCTACAAACGCATGTAGCTTCATTGTAGCTGTGAACACTCTGCCCCTTTCCTTTGCACCCTTGATGATTTGAGAACATACAGGATCGGGTGATGCAGAGAGTTCCCCCACTC
Source organism: Microtus ochrogaster (assembly GCF_000317375.1). NCBI lineage: Eukaryota > Metazoa > Chordata > Mammalia > Rodentia > Cricetidae > Microtus > Microtus ochrogaster. The sequence goes on from NW_004949130.1 coordinate 1,804,076, forward strand.
GGGAGGCAAGCGAGCACGTGGATCTGATGGCTCAACCCACTGCGATGGATGGCCAAGTTTGAGGGAGACATCAATGCTTGAGGCTGAGCAGCCTGCCCTTCTGTGCAGTCTTTATATCAAGGCGGTGCCCAGAACTGGGGTTTCATGGACTATTTAGACAGATAGAAGTGACGAAGGCAAAGGTCCTTCTGAAAGGAGTTGACATGCACAGTATTGAGCCAGTTCAGTAACTACACACACTAGACACAAGGCATGTAGAATTTATGTCCATCTGGACACTCCATGATTTGAAGACTGGGCTCAACTAGGTTTAAGGAACTCGGCTGAAAAGCCACAAAAGAGAGCCTATCTTTGTCAGCTAGGATAAGAGAGCCATGGGTATTTCTTCAGATTGTGAGATAGAGATAGAGACAGACAGACAGACAGACAGACAGCCTGAGACGGAGAGAAGGACAGAGGAAAAGAAGGAGGAAGGATAGTGGGGAAAGGAGGGGGAAGCCTTATCAAAATCTTTTTAGTGCACAAAGCTAATTGCAATCATCTTGAATTTGGTGCAGTGGATAATATTATATGCATAGCTCCTAAATGAATTATTAAATGTCAACTCAAGATGGCTTAAGTAAAATATCCAATTTAATAACCCACATGCATCTAAGGCAACAATAACAATTTTACAGGTGCGTGTTGAGTTGTCAAGGCAAAGCATCATGGACAAGCCTTGGGGGTTTACGTGGAATGTCCTCACGACGCTGCATCCCACCTCCATCACTCAGTGTCTGTTCTGAAAAGCACATTTCAGTGAAGATCATCCCTTGCATGCAAGTGTTGCTATTCACATCAAGTCAGCAAACCACCCGTCTTGGTCTTTTTTTTCTAAAATATAAAGCTAAACAAGATCTCAGTCACAACCAGCAAATCTTTATTAATGCATTCCCTGTGCTACTTCTGAATATTAATAAAAATTAATAATTAATTTTGCCTTTGGCATTGCAAGATATACTAGTTTTAATTAGTGTACTGTACTCCTATACAATTAAAAAATAATTGATGTCCACGCTTATTGGCGGCGTCTGTGATCTTCTTTCTGTTGTTGTCAACAAATGCCTCAAAAAACAAGGTTCAAGGATATCGCTCTGTCCGCTCGATTTACACAGCCCCAGTCACAGGCAAATCTTTTATGATGAAACAGAGTACTTTTCTGTTTAAATTATACACAAGTATATTAACTAGAAAGAGAAAATTAAAAGCTGATGGCTACAAGGAATAATGGAAAGTCTATAAAAATGTTTTATCTATCAACAAATTTGCCTGGAAAATATCAATGGTTGACTCTGTCTCACAGCCGAAATGTGGAGAGGCCATCTTGGATTTGTTATGCCCATTCCGTCAAGCATTTAATTCTGATGGCCTCCTGAATCAGCTTCGGTTATTTAAATTCAGCCTATCACGTTACCCTTCCGCTCCATCATTTTAATTGTGTCGTGAACTATTTTATTACAGAATACAAAAGCACCTCCCCATGTCTCTTTCCTCTTTCTCCCTCAGCAGTACAGAAGTGGGGACTCAAGAGAGATAATGTCCATGTTTAAAGAGGGGGGGGCTTGCTTTCTTTTAGAATATTTGTGGGTGAGCCTGAATACAAAGAAGGTGACATCAATTTTAGAAGGAATAATTCAGATCTCACAGAACCTGTTTCTCAGTTCTATTGATATTTGAAAAAAATCTCTGTTGAGTGACCACAAATATGTCTGTAAAGGCAAGAGAGGATATGATGGTAGGAAACAGACTTAATCAAACAAAGAGGAGAAGGGCCCATTACAAGGTCTGCACTGCGTGCCTCACCCAGAATCAGGGTTAGGGAATATTTTCTTTAAGGAACAAAGTCATAAAACTATGCAAATATTAATAGTTTTTTCTCATATTCATGATACTCATAAGAATTTTAGCAAACTTTATATAAGCAGACTCTAGCAGGCATAGTGGCACACAATCATAGACCTGACACACAGGTGACTGAGGCAGGAGAATTGCTGCGTTTGAGGTTAACCTGAGTTACATATTGAGAGTGTCTCCAAAATCAATCATCACATCAAATAAAAAGACAAAGAAGATAGAAGAGACCAAAGGTTCTGTTTAAAACAACAACAACAACAAAAAGATATGTTTGGTTTGTTTTCTTAAGAGTGCTGCCTTTGTGTGCTTAACACAGTCTAAAATGGCCTTGGCTGGGTGTCTGCAACCTGCATTTCCCACAGATCAGTCCTGCTATGGTTTCCTTCACAGCGTCCTTCGCCCTACCCAGAACCACGCCTGACTCACAGCCGGCATTCAAGGATGTCTAAGGAAAGACTTGTTTCATTCTGATCACAACTGGGTTTTCCTGTCCAATATCCCTGCCCATCAAAACATAGGTAGACAAACATGCAAGGGTTTAGACTATGTAACAGTCTATTAGTCAGCAGTAAAAGAAGAATAAATTGCTGATGCGTTCAGTATGGCCAATGAAAACAATAGACCGAACTGGCTGAAACAGTCTGGAGGGAGGACACGCTGCAGCATGCGTGCACACAAGGCTCCAGCGCTGTGGTGGGCAGGAGATGCCATGTGGATTCCTGTGGCATTGGAGGACATTTTCAGGAAAGGGTCATGTTGGGGTTCTGGAGGACGAGGACATGCCCTGCATCTCAACCGGAATGGGAGTTCCATGGAGATGTGCATGTGCGTGCATGTGGCTTGTGTGCATGGATGCTTGCACGTACCTGTGTGGCCATGCATGTGTGTGCATACACATGCATGTGTGCTTATCAAACCCCATGCTCAGGAACCACCCATTGACAATATTTAAATTAAAAAAAAATATCTTAGTAGTTTGCATTTCCTCATTTTTGTCCACTGGTAAGTGGAAGAACCCAGATAAGCGTATACAGTTAAGGGGCTCTGAACACCTGTGTCCCATGTCCCTGCACAGTCCTCCAGGGCAGTAGAACTGATGATATCAGAGGCTTCCCCTGGTCAACTTCCCCTCCTCTTTACCACGGCCTAGGGGCAGCATCTAGTGTCTCTGTGGCCTCACACAGGTAGGAAAGTGCGTGGTGGCATTTCTTCATGGCAATTACGGCCGCTTTGGATGCAAAGCCGTGCCTGGCTACTCTGCTGGAAGTTGTGAATAACTCTCCTAGCGATACATGCCAATGCTGTGGTCTGCGTCTGCGTGCCCAGCTGCTCTGCTGATCATCTTCCACTTCTCAGATTGGGTCAGTGGAAAAGGATGGAGCTTTCCGTTTGTACTGTCTCCATTCTCAACGTGGCCTCCATTCCCTTCAACCTGCAAAGTCCAAAACAAGCTTTCGGCTTCACTGGGACCACCTTTCAGAAGGGACATTGAGCTCTCTTCTTTGTAGACCTGCATTTAGTGGAGAGACTTAAATTTCTTGGGTGTTAAACACAGGCGGGGCTTGAGAACTGGAAAGCTGTGCCAAGAACAGCCAGGTCCAGGCGCAAATGAAGCACAGGCTCCACTGAGCAGTGTGCAGCTACCACTGAGAGTCTTCTGTCGAAGACATCCAGGGTTTAAGCCACTCGGGCCAATAAGAAACCAAAGCAAGCAACAGAGGCTCTGCTAGAGGGCAGGCTGTGGGTCTAGAGGCCCTTGGAAACTTCTGGTGGCTTAAGAGATCTTCCTAACCTCCCATTCCTTTAACTCACCAAGTTTCACATCTTCTTTTCTTTTCCAGGGCTGGAGATGTAATTCAAGGATCATACATGCTAACAAGATCTCTACCACTGAGCCACACCCCAGCCCCTCACTGGGGGATTCTAGGCAGGGGCTCTGCCACTGAGCCACACCCCAATCCCTCACTGGGGGATTCTAGGCAGGGGCTCCACCACTGAGACACACCCCAGCCCCTCACTGGGGGATTCTAGGCAGGGGCTCTACCACTGAGACACACCCCAACCCCTCACACTCCAGGCAAGGGCTCTGCTTCTGGACTGTATTGTCAGTCCTTGTTTTACTTTTCCCTACAGTACAGGGTCTCACTGTGTAGTCCAGGCTGCTCTTGAACTTACTCTGCAGCACATAAAGGACTCGATCTCATCACCCTATCCCATCAGCCTTTTGAAAGGCCAGGGTGGCAGGCCTACATTACGAGGCCTGGGTCTTATTTTTTGTTCTTGATTTTCCTTTCCTATTTCTCTTACTTTGTGTGGGATGAGAGTGTGTTTAGGAACTACAGCTTACACTGAGTCTTCCATACTCCACTGCCATCAGTTGGTCCTTGGGGTCCCTGGTGAATTATGGGTGTCTGCATTGCCCCCATGGCCCAAAATGTTTAAAATTAATTATGTTCTTGCTTTGAAGTTCTGATTTCCCCAGATCAATCCCATCCACAAGTTTGTGTTCCTCATGTTCACATAGGATCACCTAGGTCATGTTTAAAGTCTGTTAAAGTGCAAACAAGCCAACACTGGGGCAAGCCAGGGGTCTGAACACAAACGATTGTGGGTCTCGCAGAATCTAGGAGGTACCATGAGGGGAGGAAGATGCTGTGTTGGAGCAGGGAAGAGAGTGACGTGGAGGTGGGGGGGAGCAAGCAGAGGAATACCTCTTAGCACAACGAAAGGGAGGCTGCCTCTTTGTGGAAAAGGCAATTGGCGGTAGGAAAAGGCGGGTGTTCTGGGCTCAGCAAACAAAAGAATGCTGGCTTCTGTTGAGAGGAAGAGAACTGTCTGTCTAAAGCTCTTTGTACCCCAAAACGCAGACCCACCCTTCCTTTCCTTGCATGTCTGTTGCTTACATATCTCCTGTGCACATGTGTCCACCCTGAAGCTTGCTGTAGCCAGAGAAGATAGGGGTCAAAAGTTGAATGCTGTAGATGAAAATGTCCCCAATGCACATCCTGGAGATGTGTCCAGAGGTGAAGGTTGGAGCCTAATGATGTGTCCCCATATTTATGTCTTATCTGTAAGTGGTACCTAGCTGGCTGCAGAGAAGTTCTAAAGGATGGGGGACACTGTGAATCCATCCTGACAGGCTGCAAAGGCTTGGCCTAGTGCACTGACTGTGTTAGGGTACAGCTCAATGGCAGACCAAGGCCCTGGGTTTGCTCTGAGGCACTGAAAAACAAAACAAAATCAACCACATAATAACAGTTGCTGTTTTTCTAGGTTAGGGTGAAAAGAAAAGAGTATTTACCTTAATTAAAGAGCCACAGAAGCTGGATGGTGGTGGAACACTCATTTGATGCCAGCACTCGGGAGGCAAAGGTAGGTGGCTCTCTGTGAGTTCAAGGCCAGCCTGGTCTACAAGAGCTAGTTCTAGGACAGGCTCCAAAGCTACAGAGAAACCTTGTCTTAAAAGAACCAACCAAAAACAAACAAACAAACAAACAAACAAAAAGAACCAACCAAACAAAAAACAAAAGAAGAGCCATAGAAGTCAAAGTTTTAAAAGTTGTTCTGATTCGTGTATGCTTATGTGTATATGTTTACCTGTGTATGTATGTCTGTGTCTAGAAGCCAGAGGTTGACGTCAGATGCCTCTTTCTATTGCTTTCTGTGTTAGCTTTCTTTCAGCGGCTATGGTGAAATACTCTGACTTGAAGCAGATGGGGAGGAAAGGGTCTGTTTGATTCACCATACCATGACATAGTCACCAAGGAAACTCAGAGTGAGACTCAAGGCAGGGATGGAAGCAGAAACCATGGAGAAAGGCAACTGACTGGCTCACTCTCTAGCTCCTTTTGGCTCATGCCTAGTTAGCTTTCATATATAGGCCAAGACTGCCTGCATAGGGTTGGTGCTGCCCACAGTAGGCTGGGCCCCTGAACGTGGATCAAAAAACAAGATAGTCCCATAATCTCACACAGATATGTCCACAGGCCAATCTGATCTTGGCAATCCCCCAATTGAGACTCCCTCAGATGACTCTGAGTCTGCATCATGCTGACAGGCAGAGGCTGACTAAACACTCTCCATCTGAGTTCAGGTAGACAGGGTCTCTCACTGAACCTAAAGTTCAGCATTTCAGCTAGGCTGGTCAACAAGCCCCAGGAATTCTGCGGTCTCGGCCTCAACAGATTTGGGATTACAGATGTGTGTTGCTACATCTGGCTCTTAAATGAGCTCTAAGAATGTGAGCCCAGGTCCTCAAATATACGCCGCAAGCACTTAACTCACTGAGCTATCTCCCCAGTAAGAAGAGATGTTCTAAAACATAAGAGATTTCATAGGAATAATGTAACTTAGTCATTCAAGCCCTTACCCACTTCCTCACAGCCGAGATCTTCCCCCAGCAAGACATGGCTTTCGGCTGATGTTTTTATCCTGACCCCTGTCCACTGACCCTGTCTTACCATTTCTCACGGGTCAGTGCCATCTTCAGGGTTCTTGGTGACCAAAAGCCCTGTTTACCCTTGTGCTAATGTGTCACAATGGATATGCGGTTACTGTTCCAAGTGAAATGGCGCTCCCAAGCGTGGTAGTTTGGGGATCTGTCCCCAAGGAAATGAGGGAGAAGCAGCATTTTCAGCTCTATGCCCAGAATGCTCACTCAATCCCAGGCCTCTGGGCTCTGTATGCTTCCACAGCACAGGGGCGTGGTGGGCTGGCATTAGCATACACACCCCTGTGCCAAATGAGGGGAGAGGCTTATCCAGTGATGATATTAGTAGTCCTGGGGGCTTGGGCTGCACTGATAGATAAATATCACCCCAAGCCTTCACTTACCCCCTCCAAGATGCTCTCAACTTATTTGTGGGATTGTTTTGTTATATCCCAAGCCATTGGACCATCAGCTCTGGGAACTAAGGACTTGTATGACCCTCACTTCTTATTGTACTCCTGTATACATGGTTTGTGCCCATTAAATAATAAGCGAAGGACAGATGTGATCATGCACATCTGTAGTTCAAGTACTTAGGAGACCGAGGGAGGAGGATAGCTAGTTTAAGGCCAGATGGGACTATATAGTGAGACCTTGTCGCAAACAAACACAAAGCAAACCCCAGTAAGTAAGGATAGAAATAGTTACATCCAATAATATGCATACCCAGTCCTGTCTTGAAACCCCAAGACAAGTGTTTCTTTCATTCTCAGGATGTTAGCAACTCCTCTCACTGACCCTATACAAAAGTTCTCTGCCAAGCCCCTCCACTGTTCCTCAGCCATGTTCTCTCACGCACATGCCTATTGCTATTCCCAATGAGGAACTTCAGCTGTTCCCTCAAGGATCTGTCCCTTTCATAGCCCAGGCTGGCTGGAGGGGAGGGTTTGTCTTTGTGTCCCCTGAACCCTGCTGCACCAACACACTGTGAGCTCTTAAAGAACACGTGTGTCTATGTGAGTCCAATTCTCCACATCTCCCTTTTAAATCAGAGTCAGCCCGCAGGTAGGTTTCCATCCTGATCGGCTCCTGTGATCATAAGGGACCTGGGCTGTATTGGGCAGGCTCTCTCCCAAGGGTTCCTTCTGAGAAGGCCATTAGGCATCCACCTCTCTAAAGGACTTTGCCAGGTCACATGGCAGAGGTGTCCTTTGGCATGGGGAAGAAGACCTCTGGGCTGCTGCATTGCTTTGTTGGAGTCTAGTCTGTGATGGGTCTCATTTCGAGTCTAGTCCACCTCTCTCCTTGCCTGGCAGAAAGACATCGAGATGAGAGCCAGTGGCCTTGGATCTGACTGAGGCTGCAGCTTGCATGAGGTTGAGTGTTTTATGCCATGGGCTAAGGTGACATGTCTAACAATATAAATGGAAGTTTTATGATGATACGATCAGTAGTTACTGAGATATTTATGTGACAAGCTGACAGATATAAAACTACAAAGCCTGCTTTTATGCCTCCCATCCTCTCAGAGAAAAAATAAATAAATATAGAGACTATGACGGGTTACTTTGAAGAGAATTTACGATCTAAATTACCTAATACCTGGTGAACTTCTAATATGCAAGACGAAGTCTCTCAATGCTATTAAAAAGATAAACTTCATTTTCCTAGATTGTAGCAGGTGAACTCCCCCTGAAAAGAGAAACAGATATCTTGACTGTCCCTACCTTGGATCCTGACTGGACATCATGACCCATGCCTGCAATACCAGCTCTCAAGAGCCCATGGCAAGGAGGTCTGTGAGTTCTAGACTAGCCGGAGCCACACAGTGAGATCTACCTCAAAAACAAATAAGCGTGCAATCAAACCAGCAGACATAAAGACCTGGAGAGATAACTTAGTTGTTTAATTAAATGTCCTGAGGCCACGAGGATCCTGAGTTGGATTCCCCAGAATCCATGTTAAAAAAAAAAGTTAGTCACAGTGGCACACACTTGCACTCCTGGGCTGGGAGGTAGAGACAGGTGACTTCCTGGCCAGCCAGCCCAGCCTAACAGATGGATGGCACCTGAGGAGTGACACCCGAGGTCGTTCTGTGTCCTCTACACAGACACAGACACAGACACACACACACACACGCACACACGCACACACCACTGCACATATATGAATGTACACACAAACTTTTAAAGCTAAAATCTCAAGACCCTGCCAGAATGATGTGGGAGTGATTTCTTTCTAATCTGTTACTTTCATTGGTTAATTACTAAAGAAACTGTCTTGGCCCATTTGATAGGCCAACCCTTAGGTGGGTGGAGTAAACAGAACAGAATGCTGGGAGAAAGAAGCCGAGTCAGGAGTTGCCGTGATTCTCACACTCCAGACAGACGCAGGTTAAGATCTTTCCTGGTAAGCCAGCTTGTGGTGCTACACAGAATATTAGAAATGGGTTAGATCAATATGTAAGAGCTAGCCAATAAGAGGCTGGAACTAATGGGCCAGGCAGTGTTCAAAACAATAAAGTTTCCGTGTAATTATTTCGGGGCATAAGCTAGCAGTGTAGGCAGCCGGGTGCAGGGGACGCAGCCCCGCCACTCCTATTACAACACCAGAAAGGAAAAGGCTTATGCTGCTCAAGTGTCTGTCTGGTCAGGACTGGGAACCACCCCACGTTGTCATGACACCGTAGAATAAAAATGAAGCCCTAAGGTGGAGGTGCTGAGATGGCAATGATAAGTCAGACTCCCCAGAGACTGTGGAGTGAGCATCCACCTGAACAACAGTAGGGGACTCTAGAGAACGACATGGAGGATGCAGTGGTAGCCAAAAGCAGCATCTCTCCTTCTGTCCTGGGGACAGTGTAACGTTGCACTCTACCTGGGAAAGAGGGCTCAGTCTTTTCCTTCTCGCCTGGCTAGTGCCATTGTCCCTGCTGATATGGTAATAGAAGCCAATGCCAGGCTGACACTGGTGCTGTCTGGGACTTGACACTGGCAGCCTGACAGCTTCACCCTTCTTCTTGGCTCGGGAACCCCTAATTACACACTTCCATGGAGAGCAGCCAAATCCCCGGGGCTGAGAGCTCATCTCTTTTGCCAACCTACGGCCAAGCACTCCCCAAGTGTAGGTTCCTTGCACATCCCTGGCTACTCCGCAAACAGGAATTGCTATCACCGTCCTCGGAGAATAAGCAGAAGATGATGGGCAGGAATGTGAGCCTACCACCTGCCTTATCTATAGGTGGATGACAGCCTTCAGAGAAGCCACACATTTGGGGGTTAGTTACAGTCCCCATTGATGTGACAGCTTCAAGGACCAATGGCTTCCTTTGGATCACAGTTTAATGGGTACAGTCCATCATAGGTTGACTTTACAGACCATCATAGTGAGAAAGGCTCAGAGCTTGGAGCAACCCCATCCATGTTGTCAGGAAGCTGCTGCTTCCTTGACATCTTAATAGACAGGGAATCAGAAATCCAGACTAGACACAGAACCAAGAGACAGCTTTCAAACCCTGCCCCTAGTGGTCCTCTTCCCCCAGGTAGTCTCTACTTCCAAAGGTTCTAACCTCCCAAGAGAGCTAGAGATCAAGGGTTCAAATCTTTTGGGGGAACCCTTGGAGTTATCACCTCACAGCTCCTGTCCTCTGGCTCCAGGTTGAATGGCTATACATGTTTAATGGTTAAACCTTGTCTCTGTGCTTGCCTGGGTACTAGGATGAGATTAGGTTTACAAAGTTTAGCCTCCATTTGTGCCTTTTCTCTTCCAGCGCATCTCCTTGGAGAAGCACAAAGAGTCAGAATTAGGTGGACTCATTTCTAGAAGGAAAAACAGAATGTCAGGCAGACAGCACCCTCTCTAGCATCACATGGCTAAACAACAACAGCAGAGGGACTAAGGCCTGAGACCAGTTAAAGAGAAGACCGCCTTCTCGTTGTATCTGATGCACTTCCTTATTTCTTCTGCCTGCTGTCTGACTCTTATTTAACTCTGCTCCCCAGCACATTGTCACAGCTTGGTTCTTGTAAGTGTTTCCAGGACATTGCTTTGCCTGCAACATGCCCATATCTCAGGGAAAGAGAAAAGGCTGAGCACGAATGCTTCCACAAGTAAGTCTCTCTCTCTCTCTCTCTCTCTCTCTCTCTCTCTCTCTCTCTCTCTCTCTCTCTCTCTGTGTGTGTGTGTGTTTGTGTGTGTGTGTGTATGCGCATCGCGTATCAACCTGAAATTAAACTCTTTTACTGTATCTTATCAGATCGATCGCCTATGTAGTCTTCGGCTTTGTCTCATTTAAATAAAACTTCCATTTGTACCAATCCTATAAATAGAAAATGGTATTGATCAGGGGACCCACCAGCAGCCTGCGTTTCGGTTATCACTGAAGCCTGACCAGTTAATGCAAGGGCTACAATTTATTATGTGGCTAGATAGGAGACCAGGCCATGTCATTTAGATCTCTAAACAGAAGTGTGCTTGGCTCTGCCAAGCCAGTTCAGAGAGGCCATCCCAGGGATCACGATTTCACTGGTGATTTGCCATCTTAAAGCCTCAGGTGCTCACTGAACTTGGCCTTAATAGAGACACCTTTGACTCAGCACATGTAGAAGTCAGCCTTACCTAGGACCATGGTGATGCCTGGGAGGCTTGCAAAAGCTAAGGTACTCCGTATTCCCAGGTCAAGCTGAGGGCATATGTTGGCCCATGGCTGTGCCATGTGACAAGAGATGTACTAACCATAGTGAAGCATCAGAATCTCCAATGTTTAGTATGTGCTTCCTGTGTACAGAAAACTACCATCTTTGAGTGGGTTTTACTATCAGAAGACGTAGATTTTGCATAATGTATTTCTTACTTTGTTAAGCCACTGGCTATCCTTATGAGTGTGCATTCATGTGCAAAATAATGGTTTTCCCTGTGACATTCCATGTGTGTCTGTCACGATCATATCTACTACTACCATCACGCCCTCTGCTCCCTACCCATCTCCTGATGATCCTCCACCATAACCTCCCTTCTGCTTTCACGTTTTCTTCCAACTGGAGATTCTGCCTATGAGATAAATCATGTCATAGTTGTTTCTCTGAGACTGGCTTCTTTCACTTGATGTGGGGATCTCTGGTGCCACACATTCCCCTGCAAATGACGTCATTCTGATCTTCCCTGCGGTGTGGCATGCACAGCACTTCCTATGTCCATCCATCTGATGACAGACATCTAGGCGAGCCACTAGCCATTATGTGTGTGCATCATTCTGTTTGGCATTGTTGTAATCTGTCAATCATGTTGGCCTCTGATTTACAGTTAATCAATGGCTTCCTTAGAAATAATGAAGTGAGATATCGGGCTGCTCACAGATGAGGTCATATTTGGCTCTGGAGCCCTCTCTGCTCCATGGTCATAAATCTTTCACCCCTTCCAGGGAACCCCACTCCATGGCTATGCTACAGCTTCCTGCCTTAACTGCTGACCTGTGGTCGAGTGTCCTCAGGCAGATGTGGCCGTGGGTCCTGACATCATCGCCAAGACCCTTAAAGCTATAGGTGGGGGGAGGCTTTAGCCAACATGAGCTCCTACGGCCGTGTTAGCTAGCCTCTCACTCCTGACCCTGTGCCTTGAGGTAAGCTGAAAAGTCATTTCTGCCAACAGCAGACATGGAGCCACTGTGGGTGTTCCCACTCAGGGAAGGGTCAAGGCTGTGACTGTGTGACTCTGTCCTTAGTACTGCGTGCCTCGCCTTGTGTTCTCACCGTCCACCCTCACAACTATCAGCAGAGAGACTATTGTAAGGAGGCCATCCTTGTTCCCTTCCCCTGGGAATCTGTGTTTCCTTTCAGGTTTCCTGACTAGAAACAGGACAGGATCCCTAGACCGACTGGGACACTACCCTCATGCCCATGGTCCATCGTGCTGAGGGTCTGAGCTTCTTCAGTTCTCTCTCACTGCCTTCTCTTTCTTCCCCTCTACCCAGGTCTCGTCAGTCTCCCTCCTCTGTGATGCTCTGAGGTTCGCTCCTTCCCTAAGGTGTTCCCCCTGTCTTTGGAACAATGTAAAAGGCAGTGGAGACAAAGGCCAGTGCCTGTCTCCACGTGGAATCCCAAGTCCCTGCGTATACAGAGAACCAGGAGTTAACACACCCATTCAGAACGTCAGCATTGAACCAGCCCCCAGGCAGCATGGTCCACACAAACCCTCCAAGCATCCCTGCCATCACTGTCTCCAGGACCCTAGGGGCCCCACCTGAGGCATCAGCATGCAGCACTGAGGCTTCCTCAGAGACCATGGGAGGAAGAGGAAGCTTGCCCTTCACCTATCCACCGGTCTGTCTCAGAGTCTGCCATCCCAGCGTAATTAACAGGTAACTCCCTTCCAGGCAAATCCCATTCCCTATCCTGCTTTCACTGCCAAGCCTGATACCCGAGCTGCTTCAAGGCACATCGATCTATCTCCCCTCCCAAAGCCAGATTCCTTTGTTCCAAATCACACGACAAA
>NW_004949130.1:1817065-1820953 GCF_000317375.1 Microtus ochrogaster
GATAGATAGATAGATAGATAGATAGATAGATAGATAGATAGATAGATAGAGTTCCTCCAACTTGAGATTAAATGATGTTTTCACATATTCCCGGGGAGCCTTGTTCCTGACGACTAATATATATGCACCAGTAAGCACATACACACAAGGAGACAGGCAGACAGACAGAAACACAGAGAGAGAGAGAGAGAGAGAGAAAGAGAGAGAGAGAGAAAGAGAGCGCTATATGCCATGCCAAAGTGTCTCTTTATGTCACAGTGTTCAGGTCAGAATAAACCCGACTTTTCCCAGACTGTCCACGAGGCTAAAGAAACTAAGAGGCTAAATCCAGTCCAAACCACTTATATCCTCCAGCTTCTCTGAGAAAAAAAACTAAAACTCAGGTGGACAGTTGTTATCTATCTAATCATTGACATGTCCACGCAGGCAGGTGACCATCCCAGGCAGAGGGCCTTACACACCAGACAAGTTATCACTCCCCAACTATCTGTATGCATAGAGATTGGTTTGCGAGTTTCTGCCATTTTCATGTAAGCTAAAAACCTCAGTGGGCTCTCATCCCTGGTAGGGTGTATGTTAGATGCAGGGGCCATCCAGAAGTGGCTTCTCAAGTCTCTTTGTGATACAGGTATCACAAAGATACCTACACAAAGATATGTTCTACATAATGCCCAGTCTCTGCAGTACTAAGCCATTATACAGGTCTTCATAAAGCCTTTTTTTTCAGTGTTAAATTTTAATAACTTGGGTTATAGGCAGAGTAGGAACAATATCTAAGTGGCATTTAAAAGCAAATCTATTAAATTTTAGGGTAACTGCATTACATGGCTGAAAATATCATCATTTGGATCCTGCGGGATGGGGGGGGCTATATGAGAGGGAGATATTGCATGCTTTGGAAAACACAATCTAAGCCTAATATCATGGCCGAGAAGAAGATTCTCTGCTCATTACCAGGGAGATTGTTTTTATCTTACCTATAACTAAAGTTATTAAAGTTTGAGAACTATAAAATGCTTAATGAGAAACTGCAGGATAAATGATAGCGGCTCACTCTGAGACCAGTGTTTGCTGATGACTAACTCTGAGCCCCTTGGAAGACAGCGAGCCTCCCAGGTTGCAGAGTGCCCCACCCGTGAGAGTGTAGTGATGGTCAAAGCAGGCAGTTAACGATTCACTGGGTAGCTGTGGGAACTACCATGCTGTCCCAGTGCAGGAGGAGGGGGTTCTGGTTTGAATCTGGAATGCTCCCACCCCTCCTCTGGTCATAGGCTCATGTGTCTGAACAGCTGGTGCCCAGCCAGAAGCAGTCAGTGCTTTAGAAGACCGTGGGACTTCTGGCTGAAGGTGGTTCAACCTGGCCTTGCTTCAGGACCAGATTCTGCTTCCTGGTCTACTAAGATCTAACAAGCCAGGATTCAAGCACCCACTTTCATGGACAGAACCATATCAATCTCTCCACCAGAGGTCAACTAACCCTTTCACAGGGGTCGCCCAAGACCATTGGAAAACACAAATATTTACATTATGATTCATAATAATAGCAAAATCATAGTTATAAAGTAGCAACGAATATAATGTTATGGTTGGGGGGTCTCCACAACACGAGGAGCTAACTGTATTAAAGCATCTCAGCATGAGGAAGTGTGAGAAATGCTGTTTGACACCTTCCCTGCCAAGACAGTTCTCTGAACTGTAGCCTAAAAGAAATCTCCACCCTTTCCATTGCCTTTGTCGCGGAAACTCTGACTTCCCATGTGTGTGTGTGCTCCATAGAGTGAGCACTCTGACCGGGTCAGGGAAAATGGACACAACATGAAAGAAGCTGAGGGAGACACAGCACAGCAGCGGGCATGCTACCAGCCTCCGAGAGAACACATCCCAGCCACCCAGCAAATGGGTTCACTTCCAACTCCGTCAGCTGAGGCTATACACCAAGACAATTAGGCTGGCTATTGCTTTATAGACCAGTGGCAGAGCTCCTAGCCGAGTCCATCTGAATGAGGTGTTAGGAGTCTGTTTCAGGGGACTGTGAACTGTGTGGGCGGCACACCATCTAATGGGCTCCATCCAATTCTACTAAGATGTCCGTAGTCTCTCTGGATTCCCGCTTGGCAGAATTGCCTGGATGGTGCTATACATCAGCAATTCTAGAAACAGCTCAAAACCCCCAATGGCCAAGGGTAACCCCCAGAGAGTCTGCTCTCTTTAGTCCAGAGTGAAGCCGGGAAGTCAAGTTTTCATACTTCCTGAACCTGCACCGAGGTAGAGCACTGTGAGTTACAAGCCACAGTTCTCAGCCTGGCCTGTGCCTGGGGGAGCATTAGAAGTTCTGATGCCTGGGTTGTAACTACACGGGTTCTGCTGTGATTGTTCTAGCATATGGCCTGGCAACAGAGATCATTACGGCTCACCACGGGTGTCAAATTTGCATCGGAGGCTGAGACTTCTTCCTGCTTTGGAGGGTGGTCTTGATGAACCTGGGGCTACTGCAATGACTGGGGGAGGTGAGCTGGTTAGGGTGACCACCTGTGTTGAGAAGGTCTCTTATCTGTGTCTCTGAGGGGTGGCCTCAGAGGAAGGAATGTTGACCTGCCTTGAAAAGTCTGAGAGTGCGGAGGCCTCTTAAACACTGCCACTCCCCAAGTTCCCAAGTGGAGAAAGGGAGTGGTCAAGAGGTTTCTAAATCCTCGCGAGACAAAGAAAGACCATGGGATTCGATGAGAACCTGGCCATGGATGAAAAGGGAACTTGGCAGGATGAGTTGGAACCAGGAGTTCGGGGTCTGGTCTAGGATGCCAGGTGGCGAGAACTATCTGTTATATTCTAAGCTGTGAGCATCCTTTGGGTGATTTGGGGAACAGGAGGGCTGAGTGTGGAGAGGATGGGATTAGGAACGTGAAGTTGCCGCGATGTCATCTGAAGAGGAGGCGGAATGGAGAGACTCTGGCAAAGCACAGCCCTGTTAAATCAGGAGAGGCACTTCCCATCTTCGTCTTACGAAGACTAAAAACAAACCTTCGGAATGTTTCAGCATCTGTGCTTTCTCCTAGGTCTCGCGTTCCGTGAAGAGTGAAGTTCTGCTCAGAGGGATGGCAAACCCCAGTGTGAAACCGGCTTTGTGAGAGTGAGTCGGAGAAGGTCTTGGTGAGTGGCGGGCAGAAGGTGTTGTCAATCACGAAACAGTGTCACCCAGAAAGCACATCTCCCCACGTGGTTGTTGAGCTCTAGCTGAGGGGAGATGCGTGGGGCTGTCAGGCAACCATTACCTTGAAGACCTCTCCTAGCTTCGGAGAGGAGGAACTACTTGCCTACGCTTTGGTCTCCTGTATCTAGCTTCGTCTGCCCAAAGACACCATGAGCAGCTGCAGCATGGAACAGGAGACGCTTGGTAGTAAATACCTTTCCGTACATCCATGGCTATGGTAGGGAGAAGTATCAGCCAGTTCAGGATGAACCCCACATCCCTGTAGGTGGAGGCGGCTCATTCGTTTCCCAGTCTCTCAAATCTAAATACTCACACAGAAACTATATCAGCTGTAACATTGTTTTGCCTATTGGCTCATTTCTTATTATCTAAGTCTTACACATTAATTAACCCATTCTATTAATCTGTGTATAGCCATGAGGCCTTGGCCTACTGGTAAAGGCTCTGGATGTCTTTCTCCTTTGGCAGCGACATGGCGTCTGCCTACTCTCTCTATATACCTCTTCCATCCTGGCTATATTCTGCCCTGATATAGACCAAAGCAGATTCCTTATTAACCAATGATAATAAAACATATTCACAGCATACAGAGGGAATCCCACATCACATCCCTCTATGGGGCAAAACCCACACACCTTCACTAGCCACTACAGACCATGGCTTCACAGTTACAGAGGGAA
>NW_004949130.1:1821210-1825324 GCF_000317375.1 Microtus ochrogaster
AGGCTTGATTAGCAGATCACCGAAGACCGACCCTCATCACTTTCCCTCCGTTACGTAAGGATGTTGTGCAAGGCATTAGGTAAAAATTTGAAGTGGCTCTTCCTTCAATTAGACTTGATGATGGAGGAAGCCTGGCTAGGCGTGCAGATTCCCCAGGAGAGCCTCTTCGCTGCAGAATGGAATGCCTATTAGCTTTCCGCCAAAATAAAGGTCACCAGACAAGAGCCTCCCCATCCAGCTCTCACTACCTTGAACATGTAGTGTAATCAGGCAAGATGTGTCATACTCAGGAAACCAATGGTGCAATTATATCGAATGTGCCCACTGCATCACGACCCAGTCCCTATTCTCTCAAGGTGTTCGGAATGTCAAAGAGCTCAGGACCTGGCTTAGGGGAGGGGACGAAGGATGGATGTCTGAGGCCGTGGTTTCCTCATGGGGTTTATTCTTCCTACTCCTGATTCAGGGAAGAGACAGACACCCCCACACCTCCTCTGAGCCACCCTGAGAATCAGAAAGTTCCTCTGGGTGGGCTACACTGCAAAGGTCATGTAGAAGATGAATCATGAGCTTTACACACTCAAGTGTGCAAGACTGCAAAGCTCTCTAAAGTTCTATAAAACAATATCTAATTTGAATCTACATTTTCTTGTGGAAAAGGTAATTATCAGATACCTTGATCGTCTTGCCTGGGATTGGTCTTAGTCCCAAGCAATTGTAACCCCATGAAGAGGTAATGAATCAGTCGATGTAGAAGGGACCAGTCCTGATCCTTGCTCCATGCTGACAACTGCCTCCCACAAACTGACTGACACTTGCAAATCCATCTAGGGATTACAGCACACAGCACATTGGTCATCTTGGCAGGAAACGGAACCTGAGGTTTATAAGGACATGAGTCTCTCAGGAAGAAAGAATACACAGAAGGCCTTATTATGAAGCGCCTTTACCTTTTTATGTTTACTTATTGTGTGGGGGAGGGTGTGTGCACCCTAGAACACACGTGCTGGGTTCCACGTGTGGCGATGGTTGGTAGACAACTTGGAAGAGTCAGTTCTCTGTACCATGTAGATTTTGGAAATCAAACTCAGGCCATCAGCAGTCCATCACTGGGGAACTTCCATGGGAAGCAGGCAACATCAAAGACCACAAATCTGAGAGATGGAAGGCGATGTATCTGCAGTTGTCTTACGAAGCTTCTGTCTAACTACGCCTGAGGCCATCACCCCCTCTTCTCTTCTAGTTATGTGAATTGGTAGTTTCCTTTTTCTGCTCCAGCTGATTTGAGCTGGTGTACCATCTCGTGCAATCAGAAAACACCTGAGTGGAATTCTGTGAATCTAAAAGGGAAAAAGAAAACTCTCATCCCAGCCTAGGAGACTGAAGAGCAGGGTAGGTCTAGATGTGGTTGGGGCTGGAATTTGCACAGTTTCTAGGAAATGATGCAGTATTACTGATACAATAACCACAGGATCTTCAAGGGCCCCTGAAGATGCAACTATGAAACTTAAGCTTCCTATGTCTCCAGGGAATTGGGTGATCCAAGATCTGGCCTCTAGTTTTTCCGGAAGTCATTGGTTCAAATCAATCTGTATGTCTCAGTTTCATCACCAAAATCAAGAAGACTGGTCTAAACTAAATCTTATCCAGTTAAAAAATACTCGAGGTATCTATAGTTTCTGTTCAAGTCAGAATTTAATTAAGTTAAGCTATTTTCATTTGAGTATTTCATGTATGAGTATCAACATTATTTCCACCTTCCCTCTCCCTGTCCCAGCTCTTCCCAAGTTCTCCGAACTTCTCAAATTCATGACCTTTCCTTTATCTACTGTTTATAAATTTGTATGTGTGTGTTTGTGTGTATAATTGTATGTGTTTGTGTGTGATTGTATGTGTATATTGTATATGTGTGTGTGATTGTATATGTTTTGTGTATATAATTGCATGTGTATTTGTGTGTATATTTGTACGTGGGTGTGTAATTGTATGTGTGTTTGTGTATGTGAGATCATGTGTGTGTTTGTGTGTGTATGTGAGATTGTGTGTTTGTGTGTGCATGTGAGATTGTGTGTGTGTTTATGTGTGCATGATTATATGTGTGTGTGAATGTATGTGTGTGCTTGTGTGTGTATGGTTGTTTGTGTGCACTTGTGTTGGATGTATAAATTTTCATGTGGTTCTTCCTTCAATTAAACATGATGATGGAGACAAAGCCTAGCTTGTTATGCTATGTGCTAGGTTGACTGGATGATAGATAAATACACACACACACACACACACTTCAGTCTCCATTTGCTGTTGTTCAGAAGTATATGTGTTTAGGGCTGGTCCTTTGGGATTGGATAACCTACCAGCGAGCTCATCTCTAGAGAAGACTGATTCTTCCTCTCTCAGCAGCTGTTCATTGCCCTCATCTCTTCAGCTAAGGGTGGGCCTTGTGAGATTTTCTCCAATTGAAATTGGTGATTTTTGATATTTGCTTGCATGAAACTCTCTTTGTCTAACTAGGTGTTGGCATGACTTTGTATACCCCCACTTTCAATGCCAGCCAGTTAATACTGTCTCAAGATTTGAGCTCCGAGGCTCTCCTGCTTCTGCCATCTTGGTAGCTGTAAGGCCAAGGAGCAAGAGGAAGCCAGTAAAGACAGAATCATGCCCTCTGCAGCTCCTCCCTCTCTTAGGAAATGCTTCTGCTCCGGCTGGCTGGGCAGAGAGAAGCTTTCCTAAAGAATGTTTTCATACAAAATTTCTAAAATGCTGAAAATACAATAAGATGAACGGCCCCTGGAGGCTACGGCTTAAATATTTTATCTTCTCAGATATCAGTTACAGGGCACTTTCCTCCAAGGATCTCGAGTCTTTTAAATATAGCATCTAATTAATCCTCCTGCCATCAATGGGTGGCATAGCATCATTACCCTGATTTCACAGGTGAGGACACAGGAAATCCAGAAGGGAGTCTAGAGACACCCACAGTCCAGTGACAGTCAACGGGGACCCCAGCCACACTGCTAGTGGCTGACCCAGCAGGGAAATCACAAAAGAAACCCACTTGAAAGCTACCAGCACTGATGCTCGCAGTATAGCGTGGGATGCTATGAGAGGGCCAGGGATGCCCCGGCTCTTCTGCACAAACTCCGCAGTGACAGACTCTAGATCCTGTGACCACATAGCTAAGGCATCACCTGATCCCTGCATCTTTACAATCAGGCTGTGATTTGGAAAACAACCTCTTTTATTAATACAGTCACTTGGGAACAGATGCCATTTTCTCCCCAATAACTAGATGACATTGCAGACCCAGTTCAGCTCCTGCTGCACGCTTCTCTGTGAGCAGACTTTGACTACACATGTTTGCCTCTCAGCCTGTGATGAACTCGATCCCATTCTCACATCACAGACGCAGACACGGAGCCCGAAGAGCCTATCAGATCTGTGCAACTTGGGAAGGGAACGGCAGAGCCAGGATTCTGCCCACAGTCACTTTCCAGCTGTTTCCATCATTCACTTTTCAAACCGCTTTACTGGTCTAGACGCTGCCTTCAATAATGTGGCTGTCACCGCTGGGTAAGCACGAGAGAGACTCAGGAGAGAAGCACTTCAGCTCCATCAGAACCTTCGCCTTTGCACTGGGGGTTGAACATGGGTCTCAGAAGGAAGAAGAGAAATGGTTTTTCAGAGGAAGGCAATGACTCACTTTGTCCAAACTCAAAACTGCTCAGTTCTGATGCTGTTGTCCTCAGCTCCTCCCTAAATATTGGAGTGAGGGGAAGACCTGGGGGTGTGACCAAACTTCAGACCCAAGAGAGTCTCATTCAGGCATAGAGCTTGGAGCTTCCGGGGGGGGAGGGGAGACTGGAGAAAAGAAAGGAGGCAAGGGAAGGAAAGGAAGAGGAAAAGAAGCAAACAGAAAAGGAGACAAAGGTTAAGATAGGGAGGTTATTGTAGAGAGACATAGAGAGGTGGGGAGATATACAGAGGTTGCAGATATTGAAGAAACGTGATGGGCACCTACAAGTAGATGATACATGGACCAAAGAATTTAGGCAGATGATTGACAGACAGATAGTAGATGGATGGTAAATAGATAGATGGTAGAAGATATAGCAGTAAA
>NW_004949130.1:1825978-1842003 GCF_000317375.1 Microtus ochrogaster
GATAGATAGATAGATAGATAGATAGATAGATAGATAGATAGATAGATAGATGAAAGACAGCCGTGGAAAAGCAGGTGCATACAGAGAATGGGAACAATAAAGTAATACAAAAGGTGCCATGCCATCAGAAGAAAAAAAACAAAGAGAAAAACATGGAAAGAATTGAGAAAAGGAAAGAAACAGAAGGAAGTACCAGTCTGGAGCTGGGAGCTTCTGACCCAGGTTGTAAGATGACAAGGATTGAGTGAGCAGTCTCTAATACAGATAATATTGTCTGTGTAGTCTATAAATATAAAATTAAATGCTGACCTCTCTGGTCCATGTCAAAAGTCCAAGCCAGTGTCAGCACATATTGTTTTTATTTGTTTCAAGAGAAAATAGATCAACAGCATTAACCTCGCAATGAAGAGAGAATTGAATGAATTAAAAAGCAGAACCATAAATCGTGCCGCTTTTATTGGCACCGTGATAAACATGCCCCAGGCTTCATAGGGAGTGGGGTCTGGGATATTTTCAATACCCTGAAGCAGCCTCTTCACCACCAAGAAAGGCAAAGAGATATTAATTCCCCAACAAGAAAAGAAAAGAGACATTAAGACCCAGGACCCATTCACCCACTTCCCCTGCCTCTATCCATCTCCATATGACAAAGCAGTGGCACACACTTCCAGAAATATTGAGAAGGAGGACCTGGACAGAGGCAATTTGGAGAGGCTCTGCAGGAGCCATGGTGCCAGGAGCCAGCTTCTGAGATGCTGGAGCAGAAGAGAAGGCATGGAGGAGATGGAAGCCAGCCTGGATTTTCAGGGCAGGCTGTGTGGTCAGTGTGTCCAGGTCACACCTGGCCTGTTCCATCACCCTGCCCCCTGCTTGCTCCCTGGACTCCAGCTGTTCTGGGTATAGGAAGTGCCTCCTGCCAAGGAGGGAACGGGCAAGGGGTTCAGCCCCGGATCCAAAGTCTAGCCAAGAAGCTGCTTAGTGGAAAGTAGTTTCCCATGACCCCTTGGCACGGAGCCAATGGTGATACTGAGCACTTCTTGCTTACGAAGGCAATGGCAAAGCTTGCCATAGCACTTACAAAGGAGAAAAGTCACCCATGGGGCCAGCTTGACCAGATTAACCTCAGAAAGCCAGAGGGGAAGTCCCATAACTTGGAGCCTTCCTTACACCCTTATCACATTCCCCTGTCCCAACTTTCCCTTCCAGGGCTTCAGTTCTGTAGGCAGAAATGTGGGATGAGGGGGGACTGAAAAATTCTTTACAACTTCTGCCAAGTTTTCTCATGAAATAATGGAAGGGAAGAAGATTTTATATGAAAAATAATACCAAAGGGGATATACATCAGACTAAGAAAAACCTAAATGTATCAACAAATGCTATATATTTGTAAGTCAGCGGCAAGCAGATTGACTAGATCATTGAAACTCAGAAATAATTACCCCTTGGAAGAAATTTACAAAGCAGTAAAGACTCTTCAGCTATTAAAATATTTTCATTAGTTATTCCTCAAAGTCATTTCATGATGTATGATCTTTCCTACAGCCGTTATAGGTGTTTCAGGTCATGTCTAACTGGGACAAGTATTGGTCATGGTGACCATAGCTGGCTAGACTCACACACTTGATTTTCTAAGCAGTTAAGATAACACAATCTCCCCCCAGCCAGGAGTGGGATTGAACCCAGGGCATGTTCAGGTTAGTCAAATGCTTGACCACTGATCTGCACACCCAGCCCTCGGTTGCATGAGCTTAATTAGTTCAGAGAGATTTTTTTGGTAGTCCTGTGAGTTTGTATAAGTCTGCTTTGGTATGACTTGTTACGGTCTCTCATCTTAAGATATTTTTACACAATTAAAACAGAGGTTGGGGACGTGGCTCAGCAGTAAAACCCTTGGCTAGAATCTCCCAGTGTGGCTCAGAGATTGGGCAGTCACTTGGAATCTAGCAAGGAGAGACTGGGAATGTGGCTCAGTGGGAGAACACGTGTGTGAAATTCACCAGTGAGGATTTTGGCCTGTGGTTCATGAATAAAGCACTTACCTGTCAATACCTGTCCAATACCTGGAGTTCTACCCCTAAAACCTGATTCATGACAACCATGATAATTGTCAGCATGCATGATTCCTATAATAAAGCACATATATTCTTCAAGTGGTTTGTCCCACTTCAGTATGCTCAATTCTTATAATATCCAGAAGGCAAAGTATTTCTCTATCTATTCGTCTCTCTGCACATATATCTGTGCTTTTATTTCTTTCCTAAGTCATGCCTGAAAGCTCTCCAGGGCTCGCATCATATCATCCTAAAGGCTTCATTTGCCTTCACAGTTCATGTCTGGTGTGTCTTGCTCAGGTCAGTCTGCCCAAGGATATAGAGTGTGGCTTATAAGAGGACCAAGGGGAGATTGGATGACATTAGTCTCTAGCTCATTATGGAGACTCCAAACCTCATGCTGTATGATGTTTGGGTATCTGTGGCAAGTGTGATTTTCTTGAGTCTCACAAGTCCAGACCATTGTGTCCCCCATATACCCTAGCCTTCTCAGTACCTTTCTATGGGGAAAAGGACTCTGGCTCTGTAGACCTCTTCTTGTTCAACTTCATCCCACTGTACTGACAGTGTTGTGTGTGCTTCTTTACACGATCATGTCTCTCTTTGGGACCAGGTTCATCAGTTTCCTCTGCTGCCTCCGTGCCACAGGCTACATGATAAAATGGAACACTTTACCATCCTATACAATTCTTTTCTCTCCACCTCCATCATCCCTCTTGAGCCCAGGTGGAAAAGTAGTCATGAGAATGGACTCACACATGCCCATGAATGTCTCCATCAATGCTTCAGACTTTCCCAGGCTCCTTTGTATAAAAAGTGTCTCAGTTACTCCTGAGTCATGGAGCCAGATCCCAGAACTAATGGGGTATTCATTTTAGCATCGCCACAAACTAAAAGAAGTTCAAGCCTACAGTTTGGGCAATCCTATTTTTCGCTTTCTATCTGCTTGCCTAAGGTTGTGGTTAATAGGTCAGAATATATCATCCACCATACTGGGGGCTTTAGGGACAGGTAGACTGTTCTTTGCTAAATCCATTTAGTACTGTGTATATTCTTTGAATACAAATAATCTACTGAAAAGACTCGTGTATCAAAGAATTATGGCCCACTGCTATTACCAAATGATAACTGGCTCATAAGGGCATTCGCTTCAGCAATGGATGAATTCATTGATGAGTTCATGGCTGAGTGGCGGTAAGGGTTAGTGGGAGGAAATGGGTCACTGAGGGCTGCCCTTAAAACAAGATCTGCCCGTCCCAGCCCTCTGCTTCCTGGATGCCACCAGATGAGCCTCTGCTTCCCTCCTCACTCCCTCTCCACCATGATGCTCTGCCTTGACTTAGATCCAAATGGATCCAGCTGCCCCTGGGCTGAAAATAAGGGACCATGAGCCAACATAAACTGTTCCCCCTTGAAAGGTTCCTTACACAGATGTGAAACTCTGACTCACAGGCTGAGGCCTAGGGGGGAGATACCCTGCTTCTCTCAGTCCATTTGTCTATTCTGAAAAGTGAAGGTTTCTAAAGTGCCAAGTTCAAGGCCTGAAATGCCCATGAGAAACACCTGATAGAGAGGAATACACAGGGTAAGATGCCGTTGCTCTTAAGCTGTGTTGGGTTTCCTATGACCCACACAATCTCTGATGACTTGCAGTTCACATGCACCAAGAGAAGGATGGGGTCTATGCTTGGAGACCTCCTCTGGCCCTGGTGCTGGGGAATGTGGCGCTTTTTAGGTGACCCTCTCAACAGCATCCCGGTGAAGTCAGTTGTGTCTGACTGAGGCCTAGCAGGCACACAGCTTACCACTGATATGCCTAGCTCCAGGCAAGCTGTAAAGCACACTCACATTTCCCAGGCCTGAGCAGAGGTGCACCTTTGGGTTCACACTATGGCTACTCAACCTCAGCTCATCTTGGGACCCAACTAGGATCTATTAGGAAGTAGGCCATTCAGTAAGGGCTTAGAAACATATAGCTAAAACACAGGCTGTAGAATGGAAGCCTCCAAATCCACAAGAAGAAGCCATCTTTACCTCATCCCAGATTCTTGGGAAAAGACATTTTAGATTCCGAGAAGTTGCCACCAAGCGCACTGCCGTGATCTTGGCCTCAGATTATCATGATTAGGATGCGTTTGTCAGACAAATGTGACTCAGATTCTTTGTGTCTGTGTGTCTGTCTCTCTGTGTGTGTCTGTGTTTGTATGTTGGATATTGAATAGCGTTTCAGAAAGAGAATGGGATACAGTGGGGCACGCCTGCAGCAAATCCACTACTAGAGAAGCTAAGGCAGGAGAATTGCAAATTTGAAGCCATCCTGGGACACAAAGAAAGACGCAGATTAAAACAAATCAGGAAAGAGCCTATATGAACTATTCAACTTTGCAGGCGGCAGTGCCTTGCATTTGTTTGTATAGATGATTTTCTTAGCAAGAGGCAGAAGTCTAGTATAGACCCTGTGGATGGATTGGTTATTTGACAATAATGAGGTTAATTAACTCAGGTGGTTAGGTGTAGACACTCTAACTGGATAATTCAAGATGAAAAGATGGGTTTTGGCATGTGTGGGAAATAAAAGTATTAATCTCCTTCATCACTTGCTTTTATATAGAACTTTTATTAACACGTGCTAGAGAAGGAGGCAGAAGAGATAAAACATCCTTCTGCCAGCCACTTTCTCTGCAAGATTGGCAGGGGGCTGGCCCATAGATCTGCAGAGAATCGTGTTGACTTATTACCTGCCATTAGGAGGGAGTGTTCATTTCTCATTTGTCTGGATAGAAAAGCTTCCTCCATAATATTGAGAGCTAATAGCCCCACAAAGAGTAGAGTTTGGGTTCCTAAATTACCAGGGTTGGCTGTGTCCCAAGTCTGAATATACCCTGCCTTTCCAATTCTCATTTCTCACTTCTCCTGTGAGCACAAGAGAGGCTAGCCCCGGATAAGATCTCCCAGAGGCCCACAGAGGGAACAGCCAAATATCTCTGCCTTGGATGGATGTCTCAGCTCCCTCAGCTAGGTCTGTTTGGATGGATTCTCAGACTTGATCCAGGGGCCTGACAAGATGTGAGTTTAGTCTAATGACTGCACCCTCATTCCTGGGATATTTCTAATTCTCTCCCAACTCAACAAAAGACCGCATGTCCCCCAAACAAAAGGACTCACTCCTGTTAACTCCTGTTAATACTACAGATGTACACTGCACACACACACACACACACACACACACACACACACACACACACACTCCCCACTCTGGCGTGCTTGACCATAGGAAGATTTGTGCTGTCCCATTAGACTAAATCTTCCCGGTTGTTTGGGGAATTCACAAGCCAGGAGACCAAGCCCCAAAGGTCGGCAATAAGTGATGGGTTCAGTTATTGATCAAGTCTTACTCATATCAACTCCTTCACCTCCCTCAGAGGATAAGGGCCGTCATTGCATCTGATACTCATTTGTGGAAATAAACTATGAATATAAAATCCACATCCATGACATAAGCTATGATGTCAACTGATGCCCCGCCAGAAAGAAAATGGCTAGAGGTATTGGAATACTATAACCTGATAGGTGACCTGCTGTCAATCATGAGGGAACTGTATTTGCATGGGTCAGTGCAGGAAGCTAGACCACGGCAATCATTTCCTAAGTATGTTTCGTGCCAAGTACTGGGTGTGGATTCTGGATGCTCTCTGAGGGTAGGTCTGGGATCCACAACCAATGGAGAACCCAAAGGCACACTAGAGCTGCCCACACACCTCCCAGGCACTGCAACTGTCCCTCCATGCTGCTGCCTTTATGAGCTTAAAGGTTTGTTCTGGTCTTTTTTTTTTTTTTTTTTTTTTTGGCCAAAGGACATACTTTATTAGCTCCTGAGTCCTCTCCTGTATTGTTTTGGTTCCAAGTAGTCGCCCAGTCCGGCGGGCAGCAATGAGACCCACTTTGCATCCAGCAGGGGCATCTCTTCTGATAGTGGACAGTTTGCCAATGTGCTGATGGTTACCACCTCCGAAGGGATGCTCTACAGGATTCATGGCCACACCACGTACACATGGCTAGCAGTTCCTCTTGGCCTTGTACTTGTGGTAGGCACGGCCAGCCTTCAAGATAGGCTTGTCAATTCTGCCCCCACCAGCCACAACACCAACGACAGCTCTGGTGGCCGAGGAAATGACCTTCTTGGACCCTGAAGGCAGCTTCACTCCTGTTTTCTTGGTCTTCGGATTGTGGGAGATGACTGGTATAGTTCCCGGAGGCTCATGCCAGCTTGCCCTGTCCCCAAGCTTCTCCTCCAGACAACATACCTTCAGGCATGGTGCCCACGGGCAAAACATTGCCGATATTCAGCTGGGGCTTCTTGCCGCAGTACACAAACTGCCCGGTGTGGATTCCCTCTGCTGCGATGAACAGCTCCGTCTACTTCTTAAACCTGTAGGGATCACAAAAAACCACTTTGGCAACAAGGGGAGCTCCGCGACCAGGGTCATGAATGAAATCCTTTACAATGCCCTTAGTGTAACCGAGCCACTCTGCGAAGTCCACAGCTCTCAGGCTTGCGGCGCCCTTACGGTGTTTCACATGCGCGCAGAACACAGAACCGGCGCCTTTCCTCTGCCCTCGGATCACACGGCCCATGGCGGCGAGTCTGCCGGCAAGCAGGGCCGAAAGAGCTGTTCTGGTCTTTAATGACAAAGCAGAGGCCCAAGGCTGTGCTGCCAACTTAAATCCTCACCAACACACTCATGGTATTCTCAATGTTTTGCGTATAGCCAAAATAAACAAAGAAAAGAAGGAAAGAAAGGTAACACAGAATTTGTGAATGGATCTCAAAAGGGTTTTTATTTTTTAGAATTTTTATAAATGATGTCCAAAGTCACATAATTCCCACCCCTCTCCCTATGTCAGCTCCTCTTGTGTTCTTGTGTCCCACCTTCGCCTCTCAAATTCATGACCTCTTCTTTAGTTATTATTGTTTCACACACACTCATGCACATGCGTGCACACACACACACTCATGCACACACGTGCGCACACACATGCACACACACACGCACACACTCATGCACACGTGTGCACACACACCACTGAGGTCTTTTAGCTTCACTTGTTTGTACAGTGTTCAGAGCTGTCATCTGGGGATGAATAACCTATAGGGAGCCTTGTCCCCTGGAGCAAACTGATTCCCCGTCTCTCTGTGGTCATTGACTTCCTGTAGCTCTTCAGCTAAGGGTGGGGACTTGTGACGTTTCCCCCATCCCCATCGGCATGTTGGCTGGTATTGTCATCTGCTTAAGCAGCCATGTTGTTGAGATTTCATGGGCGCCCTTCGCCGTCAAGGTGGAGATGCTATCTTGAGCAGTCTGACTCTTACAATCTTTTCTACCTCCCTTACTCAATTTTCCCTGATCCTTAGGTGTTGGATAAAATATTTACTTTTTTTAAAATGTTATACTTTTTTAGTCTCTGAGAATTCATGGCAGTATATGATGAATTACTATCATATCCATTCTCCCCACTCTCCTCTCCCTCCTCCTCCTCACAAATCCCCTCCCCACATCCCACTCACTTCTTCATGCCTTCTTTCCACAACCCACTGAGTCCAATTAGTGTGGTCAGTATGTGCACAGGGCTAAGGCCATTCACTGACCTGTGACCTGAGGGAAACTGACTCTTCCTTCCTGAGCAGGCATCAGGTGGCCGTAGTGTCTCTTCTGGGGTTGGGACTTTGTGGAATGTCCCTTGCCCATTCTGAAATGTTGACTGGCTTGATCTGGTGCAGGTCTTGTGTAGGTAGCCACCCACAGCTTCTGGAGGTTCATGCCTTTTCATCAGTCAATATCTTTAACACAAACATTGCAATGCAGTATTCCTGTGAGCACACATTCATAACATTTGGGCTGAGAGAGCAACACTCCAGATCTCTGCTGTTGTTGCTGCTGCTGCTGCCTCTGTATGGAATGTATACACTCAAGTAGAAGTTGGGCTGGACCTCCCTGCATGCCTGGCTCGATTCCACCCAGGGTCAGTTCTGTCTCCCCTCAATCCAAAGCTTGTATATTTTCTGTCATTTCAGGATAGTCTGGAAGCTAATATCCATTGGGGATGTGTATACATGGTACCATACCTAGGAAGGGGATGAGTCTTTATCTGAAGACAGTGTGACCACTGGTACACTTAGCATCCGTTCCCATGACCCAGTGTGTGGAGCGCTTGTGGAGGGCTCTGAACTGGACCACTCACTACTCTTCATGCTCTGCAAGGTTGACACCCAGTACGGTAGTATCAGGCCACCCACAGTCGTCTATGGCCAAAAGCAGCTTGGGGAAGAAAGAATTTGTTTGGCTTGCATAGCGCACTCACAGTCTAAGGAAATTCATGACTGGAATGTAAGGTGGGACCCTGGAGGCCAGAACAGAAGCAGAAGATTATCAATAACCTACTATGTAAAATGAAATCACTAATGCCTACTTCCCTAGCCTTCTGTGATCTTGGTATTTCCAAAGAGCTCAGAATAGTGCCTGTCAATCACTACACCCCATTTATGGCAGGTGCCTCTTTTTAATAGAGTGGGCTGATTTCACACCTTTAGAAGTCCCTGCAAATTCTGGCCGACAGGAACCTCGCCAGGATCAAGACTACATTGTTCTTCTGCATCTGCATCTCTCCTGTGAGAATTTATGGAACATTCTAACAGAGCTGGCCAGGTAAGAGCCAGCACGGGACACCCGAAGAAATCAAGATGTCTAGGTGACTACAAACACACTATGACATGATTGAAGGGACAACAGAGCAGGATGGACAGGGACCCTGGTAGACTGCCCACGCTGATCCCAGTCTTCAGGATGATCAGGTCATCCCTTCTTCCTTGTTTGTTAACTTGCCACACCTGGGAAGGGTGCTCTTAATGGAGGAATTTCCTGCACTAGACACCCCCGTAGGTGTATCTGTGGGCCATTTTCTTGATTATTAATCATTATGGGAGGGTCCAGCATGTGACAGTCAATCCCAGCTGCTGGTGGAGCTGGGCTGTATGAGGAAGCTAGCTGGGTAATGACACCAGGAGCAAGCCACACAGCATGCTTCAGACGATTTTCCCTGCCAGACTAAGACTCTGCACTAAAGTCTTTCTTTACCCCATAGAGTCTACATCTCTAGACTACTCCAGGATAGGGAGCATGTATCTGTCAGCTGCTGCTGCCTAACAAATTGTCCCACAAATATGAAGGCTTGCCTGTTAGACTGTCTACAAGCCAGCAATGCGTGCTGGGATTGGCAAAGCTATTCTGAAGTATGCTAGACTCTTGATAGTGCCTTCCTACTCAACTGCCAGAGCATCAAAAGGGGGCGTGGCCATAGAGGATGATCCCAGCTGGGATGCTGTCTCACTCTTCATTGTCTCTCGTCCTTCAGCAGGTTGGCGGGCCTAGGCTTGTGGTTGGAGTAGTCATAAGGTTCTAAGAGAAGCAACACAGGTTCCTGCAAAGCTCTGGAGACCTGTGATCAGAAATGCATTTGCTTCACTGCATTTTGGGGGCAAGTTCTGGGTGCAGCTCTGATGTATGAGATGGAGAGATGTACCATTTGCTTTTTAAAAACACTTTTATTAGTACTTTGAAAATTTCATGCAGTGTCCTCTGATCATATTTACCATCCCTACCTGGCTACCCACCCAACTCCATGTCTTCTTTTCTAACCCATCAAGCCCAACTTGCAGTACCCATGTATTTTTGAGTGTGGCTACACACTAGAGAGGGCTCAGCCTACCAGGCCACATCTTTAAAGAAAACTCCATTTCCTTCCCCAGCAGCTGAGGGGCTATTGGCAATGGAAAGATCCCCTTCTTAATGGAAAGGATAGCAGAGTCACAAGGAAAAAGAGAAGCTTGCAAGTAGCTTAGCTGATAGAAGCCTGGGAGTTCATGCTGACACTGGGCAGGGTGGCTCCTACCTGTAATTTCAGCACTTGAGAGGTGGAGGTGAGATCAAGAAGCCATCTTTGGCTACATATCAAGGAAGTTGGAGAGCCCGTAAATTATATGTGAGCATGGTATCTGCTTGTGGGGTGTGTGTGTGTGTGTGTGTGTGTGTGTGTGTGTGTGTGACTTTCTGAACCACAGGTTGAGGGAAATCGTGTACCGGATGAGCTATTGAAGCGTCCATGTGAGTACAGCGGGCCTCCCTCCCATCCCCTCCTCTCTCTCTGCCCCACACCTTCCACCCTTGTTGTTGCGCTCAGCACGTTGTTTCCCCAAAACATGAGAAAACCATTTTGCTCAGTTACGTTTTCCACTGACAGTTGAGAATACTTTTTACCCATTTATGGGTGCAAATTAACGAGATGACAACAGACTGAAGCCAATGACAACCGCTAATCTGTAAGCAAAAACAAGGGATGAGGAGCCGAGAGCAGTGCAGCTGTTTTATTTTAATTGAGGAATGATTTTATGTTAGAAACACTCAATATTCACAGCAAATTAAAAATAATGAAGTGAATTGATACCAATGATATATTTTTTTTTGCTTACTATCCTTTGTAAGTCTATTTCTTCACACAAATTGACATGTCTAATTGATACATACGCCATTATTCCTCATTAGTAGGCTGAATAAAATAATTCTTGATTAAATTTATTGCAATTTACCAATCCAGCACAATGTTTGTAAGCTATAAAAGTCAATCAACAGGAAACTAGGGGGGGAAGCCAGTGACATTATTACATTTTATAAAACATAAGTGGCCTCCCTGCCCCATGGAGGAGAAGGCCAATTACAGATTCCCCCAAGTAGACAGCAGGATGAGGGAGATGGAGACTCCACGTTGGATTCTATAGGTATTGGGAGAGACTGCCTTCCACTGTGCAGCTGGCCTGGGCTCAAGCCATCCCTGCCCGCCTGGCTCATGGAAGCCATTAATAATTTCAACTTCTAACAACCTCCAGAGGCCTGGAACTAGCAAAGAAGCCTGGTACCTCCTCGGCCTCTTAGATGGATGTCATCAGGGAGGCTTCCCACAGACCTATGATTGCAGCAACAACATGGCAGCCCTCTTGAGCTTACCTAGCTCAGACCACATCCATCCATGTCACAGAAACCACTGAGTCCTACTTTCTCCTGGGAATAAGATCCCCATGAACTCTCTGTCTTCTTGGGCTCTCAGGTACCACACCCGGCAGCACAATTGCTATATCCAGCTCCATAGATATGGGCTATCTGGTCTACCCGGATTTGACAAAGTAGACCAATTAGAGCTATCACTCTTAAGGCAGATGATGCACACAATACTCAGTCTCCAGGTCTCTAGCAGTCTAAGCCTACTTGCTCTTCCAGGTTGCAGGGACAGGTGCTTCTCTAGCAGTCTAAGCCTACTTGCTCTTCCAGGTTGCAGGGACAGATGCTTCTGGTCTCAGTGGACCATTTTCTCTTTGGATCTGGACTGAAGGGGCACCACCTCTCTGTCCACTGCTCCTGTTGCCTTGCTTTCCACCCCTTTCAACATTTTACATCACTCTCCTGTCTCTTCTTTTAGTGAGCGTTTCTATGGCTGTCATGAAACACCCATGACCAAAGCAACGCAGAGAGGAAAGCCATATTGTAGACTTCCATACTGTAGTGCCTCACCGAAGGAAGTCGGGACAGGAACTCAGCAGGGCTGGAACCTGGAGGCAGGAGCTGAGTGCAGAGACCATGGAGGAATGCTGCTTAGTGGCTTGCTTACATGGCTTACTCAGCCTGCTTTATTAAAAAACCCAGGATCAGCAGCCAAGGGATAGCTCCACCCACCATGGACTGGGCCCTCCTGCATTGATCACTAATTAAGAAAATGCCCCACAGCCTGATCTTATGGAGGCATTTTCTCCATTGAGGTTCCCTCCATTCGGCTAACTCCAGCTTGTGTCAAGTTGACACGAAACTTCTGAAGGCATGGAAAATGGGGACTCTTGTGTACATGATTTTCCAGCATCCATAGCTCTGTCCTTGGAGGTTTCCAGTATTCTGAAGATAATGGCACCATTAAAAAATAGTGGGCTGGTCAACCTTGTACTTGTTCAAATAGTCCCTCTGGTTTCTCTCCTGGGCTGGAGGATGTCACCGTCCTTCTATAATTTACCATCTTAGCTGCAAGTATTCACACCCTGGAACCTCTTCCACCCTCTGTTAAACACATCCCTTCTGAATTCTATTTTCCAGCCTTTTGTCACCAGGCTGTGACTTACAAGTAACCTTTTCTGTCCTAGCAAACATTGTGACAAAAAGCAACTTAGGGGAGGAATGGGTTTATTTCACTTTACAGATTAGAATCCATCATTGAGAGAAGCCAGGACAGAGGTCAAGGCAAGAAGAACCTGGAGGCAGTAACTGAACCAAAGACCACGAAGGAGCATTCTTGCTGGCTGGAATTCCAAGAGAGTTCTTTTACCCCTGTCTAGGTATGGTGCTGTACACCGTGGGTGAAGCTCTCCTGCATCAATCATTAACTGAAAAATGCCCCACAGACCTGCTCATATGCAGGACCAATGGAGGCAGTTCTTCAACTGAGGTTCCCTCTTTTTCTTTTCTTCTTTTGCTGTTTTGTTTTGTTCTTGTTTGTTTTGAGATATGGTCTCACTGTATCGCTCTGGCTGGCCTGGAATTTTCTGTATAGACTAGGTTGGCCTTGAACTTATAGAAATCTACCTGCTTCTGCCTCCCTTGGTGTACCACTATGCTATGCCCATCCCTCAAGGCCCTTCTAACCACATCTATAGGACAAGGAGAGGCTCCTGAGGCATGACTGGTTCTGATGACTGAGCAAGAGGTAAGGACCCCATATGTACCTTCCCAACCATCCCTGTTCACTCCTCACCCGTCTCAGAAGACAGTTCTTTCCTCAGGCCCCCACATCACTTCAGGACTATGCACACTATACACATACCCCTTAGAGATAGCCCAACTTTCCAGGTTTGATGAGGCCCACCTAGGATTCTGGAATATTGAGGCAGAAGGATCATGAGGTCATGTCCAGCTTGGACAACTTAGTGACACTCTGTCTCAAAAATGTTTTAAAGAGAAATAGGAAAGGGGGGTGAGTGTGATGCATAGTTTTATGTCAACCTGATAAAAGCTAGAGTCATCTGAGAGCAGGGAACCTTGTTTAAGAAAATGCCCCTATTAGATGGGCTTGTAGGCCAGTGTGTAAGGCATTTTATTAGTAGTAATTGAAGGAAGAGTCCCCAGCCTATTGTGGGGGTAAGGGCGGCTGGCAGTCCTGGCTTCTATAAGAAAGCAGGCTGAGCAAGCCATGGGGAGCAAGACAGTAAGAGGTCCTCCATGACCTCTGCATCAGCTCCTGCTTCCATGTTTATACCTTGCTAGAATTTATGTCCTGACTTCATTTGATGATGAACTATGATGTGGAAGTGTAAGTGAAATAAACCCTTTCCTCCCCAACTTGCTTTTTGGTCATGCAGTTCATTGCAGGACTAGAAACCAAAGCTAAGACAGTGAGGATGTAGTTTGGCAGTAGAGTGCTTGTGAAGATTCAAGGCTCTAGGTCCAAGTGCCTATTCTTCTCTTTCTCTTTCTCTGTCCCTTCCTCCCTCCCCCCCCCTCTCTCTCTCTCTCACACACACACACACACACGTACACTTAGAAAAATAATGAGTATTTGCTCTCTCAGGACAAAATTGCAAATGGTTTCTCATAAGAAGGACACCTAGACTCTTTTTTTTGAATGTCCTGCATTCTGCTTTCTTATTTTTCACTATGAGTTGAAGGAACACACATAACAATTCCAGCTCCATGTTCTTTTCAGTCCAGAACTGTGAACCAAGCCAAACCTTTCTTTCTTTAGAAGTTATCCAGTGGGGTGCTCTGTTTCAGCAAAAGAAAATGGCCCAAGACAACTATCATTAGATTTGATAGGAAATTGTTATGTCCTGATGAAGAAGTTTGGAGAAAGGCCCAGGAGGGTGGGGCAGTGAATAAAGAGCCTCTGAGCTGAGGGTTTGATTTGGCACCTCTCCTACAGGACTGTCACTCTCTTCTCCTCCATCCTCCAGCCTCTCCACCTCTGTCATCCTCTCCTCTTCATTGGCTAAAAAAAAAAAAAAATTGGTTTCACCAGCCTTATCTGGTGGTGGTCTGGCAGGGAAAATAATTCGATAGAAGCTATTGGAAGACATTCTGGGGTCCAGTATGAGAGGCAGGTGACTTTCCAAGAGCAGGGACTATCTGTGCAAGTAGACAGCATGAGTTTTCTGTCATTGGAGGTTTGAGAAATCTAGGGTCACTTGGGTGGTTGCACTGGAGAGTTCCCTGTACCTCAAGATTGCTATTTTGTGGTCTTAGAGTTCTGAGGTCTTGTCAGGCATGGGAAGAATACAAATAACTGAAAGATAAACCACAAAAAGCAGAACTCTTAAAAAAAAATGCAGGTTACAGAAAAGATTGCCCAAACACAAGATGCCACGTGTAGATGAGAGAGCTTATCTGATAAACATTTTCAAGAAGTAAGCAAATCTCCCTACCAAGGCCTTGACCCCTGTTGGGGGTCACTGCAGCACACACCAATAAGCCAGTCTATTGATGGTACATATTGACTACTGATAATAATCCCATCTTCAAGTTTCATGAGAACAGATACAAAAGATAGCTCATTTCTTCCCAGCCATAAACTCTTTTATTTTTTCATTTGTTCCTTTCCCCTCCTCTTCCTCCACTTCTTTCTCCTCCCCAGTCCTAGATGAGGGATGAATCACATAGACTAAATTGCAAACCCCAATCAACACCACCATCTTCCTTCTGTTCTACTGTCCTCCTTGCACCTCAACTTCCATGACACCCACATTTGCTGTGTAGCTCCCTCCTCTCCCCCTCTAAAACATGGATGTAATTCAAGCTATGATCACTCACTTGTAAGTGTGACAAACACATGCAACTTCATCTGTTGTGTTCACTACTGTAACCTCAACATGCAACAAAATGCCTGATGGACCATAAACCTTAACAGGAGTAATACTGGTATGGTTCTTTACTTGGGAACTTCTAGGCTGTGCCAATGACATACACCTTAGGACCCTGTATCAGTTACTTTGCTCTTGCCATGATAAAATATAACCAAATGCTACTTAAAGAAGAAAGGGTTTATTTTAGCATAAGGTTTCAAGGGGATGGAGTCTATTAGGGTGGCAAAGGCATGCCATGGTAGGAGAAGAAACCGGATGATCACATTTTTATCCACACGCAGGAAGCAGAGAGAAAGAAATAGGGCAAGGCTATAAATCCTCCAAGGCTGTCCCTGATGACCTACTTCCCCCAGCAAGGCTCTACCTCCTGAAGGTTCCACAGCCTCTCAGCATTGCCACCCACTCAAAACACGAGTCTGTGTGCATGTGTGCTGGGTGTGAGGTTCTCATTTAAACCATCACACGGACAATGTCATGCAACAATTTTCTGGGATGAATATACTAACAACCACTGACACAGGAGGAGAATGAAACTCTAAGGAGCCCTGCCCAAAATGCCATAACTAGGAAGTCCCAAACTGGAAACTAAATCAGTTACAAGTGCCATGGGTTTGGTTTCTTAATTTGCAGGCTATCACCTCAATGGAAACCAAACAAATATTTGCAGATGAGACAAATGGATGAGAAAAAAAAAACTCAAGGCCGTCTTCTTTCTCCCAGTGTGCCTTTTCCAGAACATTCTTCATGCTGTGTCCACCCCATAGGTCCTTAGACATGGGCCTACTTTTGCCACTCTTGGTTAATATCGTCAATGGCCTGTCTCCTGACCCCTGAGATCTAGCCTTCCACTTTCAGCTTGTTTTCTCTTCCACCAGCTTTATCTAACTACCTTCATGTTTCTGGAATGCTGTCCCTTGTTGATCCTGCCTCAGTCCATTGTTCAAGCCAGTCCCTCTGTTCTGAGTTCTGACTTCTCTGCTTCATCAGATCTGCAGCTCCCAACCCAGGACTCCTCTCTTGGACGCCACCTA
>NW_004949130.1:1842651-1845272 GCF_000317375.1 Microtus ochrogaster
CTCCCCCGGACTCCACCCTATCATCTCGTACCTTCTCTGCATCTGACTTCACAATGCATTTGTCCATGAGGGCTGTAATGGCCAGGTACTTGTGTCCTCTGCCCCATTAAACCGTCAGTTCCTTGAGGTACGACAGATATTTTGTTCCCTTTGGCTACCCATCGGCCAGCACAGTGACTTACCCCTAAATGTCAGTGCCTCCATCAACGCCCCTTTGTTTCGATGAGTTGATTCAATGATGCTATTGGAGAACAAAGACAACACACATTTTAAGTGGACTGCAGGACTCTAAGATCAGAAAAACCTCATGACACTTGCTGAGACAATATGACAATAAAGATAAGTGGTTTCAAGCCTTGGTGTGAGGCAGAATCACTAGGGGGCTTATTAAAGCGCAGACCGCTGGAACCCACCCACAGAGCCCCAGAGCTGCTGACTCAGTAGATTTGTGAGGGGGAGAGGGAGGGCAGAGACAGAACATTTGCATTTCTCACAATTTTTTAGGTAATGTGGATGGCACAAGGCTAGGAACCATGCTTGGAGAGCCATCATTTCCAAATGTTCTGAAATGACCCAACAAGGAGTCTTACCCAATAAGACCAGAGTGAAATGTAGGAAGAGAGATGGAGCATATTCTCCTGCTCAGCACAGAGTTGGTAATTCACCAAATCTTCATGCAAAGCACACCATTATAATATCTGTGTTAAAAATAGTCAGGGGAGGGGACAGGCACATCAAATTCAGTGTCAAGATCCAGGTGACAGAGCTGCCCATCACAGAGGGATACCTAGTTTCCTCCCATGGGCGTCCTGATTCTGAACTGCCACACTGGGTCCCCGACTCCAGATGACAAATGTCCAAGCACAGAGCACAGGTGTTTCTGAGTTACCCCCAACCCCGAGCAATTGACCATGGCAAGCTGACAGACAGGCCATGCAAACAAGGCTGACCCATCCTCATCCGCAGGAGTAGACCCGGCTCACCAATGGCGTTCTCCCAACAGTGCCAACAGGGAGGAAACAAACAGATTCATCTCTGAAATTTGATACCCATTCCAGACACAAGTAGCAACAAACTTAGCGACAGAGCTGTCAAAATATGTTCCACAGCCTCATTGGCAAGAGATCTGGACACACGAAAGGAATTCAGCAAAACCCAAATCAGTTGCCAAAGTGGGAGGTTTGACAGCGTGTTCGGGAATACATTTAGATCAAAACAGGAACACGTCCAAAGGAGCAAGTGTCTCCATAAATTATTATAGGATGATTAGAAATAATTAGTCAGTGATTTCAAAATATTATATATATTTTTCAGTGGCATTGAGGGGACGTGTTATACAACGTGGGACTTTATTTTTACATTGGGGTTTTCTTCTTTCCCGTACTGCTCTCCAGCAGGTTTTAGAAACAGGGGCCACAGATGTACTATTCCACCATGCAAATCACTGGGGCTTAAATGAACATATCTTTAGGCTGAGAGCTAATCTTTGCAGAGCTCCTAATGGGAGGAGGATGGCAGGGAGAGATATTCATTCCTTTCCGGCCTTGCTGGTGTTAGGGAACAGCGTGGAAAAGAAGTCAGGAGATAGGAAGACTCAGCAGCCTAAAGTCATTGAGGAGGAGATGGGACCTGAGAAGGGTTTGTGCCATGGATATAGTAAGGGGGGGGGGGTCTTACAGACCAGGAGTCATTTATTGGGTTAGGAGGAGAATAAAAAGAAGGGGGGGGGGCTGTGTGAATAGGCAGGTGGCTTCCTTTGCAGACAGAGTTTTGTCTATGTCTCAAGAGTTGGGGGTGCAGTATGGAGCATGGTGTTGTTGTTCTCGTGTGTTCTGCAGGACCCTGGGGACTTCTTCTTGGAACCAGGGATCCAGGATGAAGATTGTGGAGCAATTGCATTATCAGTTTGTAAGGACTGCTGGCCCGTTACTGGCCCCTGTGTTACAGTCTGATGGAATTAGGCTGTGGTTCATTGCTATCGTTTAAAGCTAGAAGGGTCCCTAAAAGACCCCTATGGAAGAAGCTTGCTGTTCAGTTTTTCACGATCGGGAGATGGTGAAAAAAACCTCACTTTAGGAGGTGGGGCCTAGTGGGAGGAGATTAGATCCCTGGAGGCAGGCTCCTGAAGAAGATACCATGGTCTGGTTCCTCCTGTCTCTTTGTCTGTTTCCTAGGCACCATGAGGTGAGCCCCCCAACCCCCCCCCACGTGCTCCCTTTGTGGCACACTATGTCACGAGCACAGGACATCTCAAATGACTGAAACTCAACAGAATTCACCTTTTCTTAGATGAATTTTTTCAGATATTTGATACGATAACAGGAGGCTGATATAAGCGGGCTTGACTTTGACGCCATAGGTTCTTGTCCTGTAAAGTTCCCAGTAGAGTAACATAGAATGTGGAGCCTGATAGAAGGCTGCCACTGGGGCATCAGCTCAGGAAGGAACTAAATGAAGTTCTCCTGGGACTCTGGTTAGCACCCATAAAAGCAGGTTGAGCAAGCCTGACCAGGAATCCCTTGGTCTTCTGACCTACCTTTTGATCTCTCTCTCTTTCTCTCTCTCTCTCTCTCTCTTTTTTTTTTTTTGGTTTTTTGAGACAGGGTTTCTCTGTGGTTTTT
>NW_004949130.1:1845372-1846871 GCF_000317375.1 Microtus ochrogaster
CTGGAACTAGCTCTTGTAGACCAGGCTGGTCTCGAACTCACAGAGATCCTCCTGCTTCTGCCTCCCAAGTGCTGGGATTAAAGGCGCGCGCCACCACCGCCTGGCTTCTTTTGATCTCTTCTTACACGATATCTAACTAGATATCATCTGGCACATTGGGATGGAGCCAGGAGGCCTTCCCCAGAGCTGAGAAGATTCGGGCACCTGTCTTGGAATCACTGGGTAAGTAAGCTTCAGACTCAGGGTCTCGTAGAGTAGAGAATCTCCGAAACTGACTGGGGCCCCTGGTTCCTTTGGGGCATGTAGAGTTTGAGGGACACACTTGTGGAGTTCCTGCTTAGCCTCCTTCCTGCAGAGGGGTCCTGCAGCCTTCTTATGACCTGTGAAGACATCCTAACTTCATGTAGAGTACCCATGCCCCGTCCTGCCATGCCTGGTGCCCTGTCCTACAATGCCTGAGAACACTTGTCCAGGAAGCAAAGAGGCATCCCCCTGGCTCTGTTCCTCTGACTGGCTTTAGAACCTCCTGACACACTCCAAACAGGAGTTCTGAACCAGAGAACCCCACAACTTGGCACTGATCCTTCAAGTCTCTAGAAAGGCAGGCCTGGAATGATCCAATCCCCCCACATTGGAAAGTAGTGAGAGCCTAGACCTGGTTCCCTCCGAGATCCACGAGAGCGATCCCAGCTGCCCAAGCGTGAGGCACTCCAAGGGACTCAGAGGGCAGATAAAAATCACAGACTCCTGCCCGCATTGACACCCCAGCCCCGACACTGTCTCACTTCCACTTCAGAAGTTAAGACTTCACGTCCTAAGGGGCATTAACTTTTAAGCTGCCATTAAACTCAATAATTATATTTATCAATTTGTTTTAATTGCAGAGCACCGCTAAGCATATGTATGAGTTCTCCTAGCAAACCAGCCCGTGCACCTGCTGAGAAAGGGCCCTTTCCAAAACGGGAGGTGATGAAAATATTTTTAATTCAATTTCCCTGTTCTAAGGTCCCACTTGGGAGGGAGGAATAAATAAAGGATAGGGAGGAGGAAGAAGAAAAGAAAAGCCTTCTACCACAGAAGCAGGCCTCTGCAGTTACGGCCTCTTACAAGATGATCTTGAGGTATGCTTCCTGTCTCTGAGGAAGGCACCAGCATATAAAATGGCAGGGGATTTGCATTCCTCCCAATCCATCATCCTCTGGGTGCGCAGGGAAAAAAACAGGGGACCCAGTGCAACAAAGCTCAGCCTTCGTGTTGACAGATTCTTATTTAAGTGACTATGAATACAACAATTCCACAAATAATTTGTCAAGTGTGTGCCTGAACTGGTTCTGAACCCTGATAAATACCAGCTCTCCTTCCGCTACAAAAGCAGTGTGTTGCGTGCGCGGACACCGGAGAGCAGCGACGAGGCATTAACAATCGATGTGACTATATTTCTCTCCTCTTTGTGGTTTAACAAAACAAAACAAGGAAACAACTTGAAAGAGTAGCGTGTT
>NW_004949130.1:1846986-1860564 GCF_000317375.1 Microtus ochrogaster
GGGCCTGAAGGATGCTGCTGCATTCTACACCACAGGCTGATGGACAAGGGGTGGCAGGGGGTGGGCGGTGGGCTTTTGCCTCTAGGTGCCTCTGGTTTCCTCCTTGGATCTTGTAGGTCATAACTTGAAACCTCAGCACTCTGCCGGGGACCGCGGATGCTTTAACCTGGCAGCCCACCGTGCAGGGTAGCGAACATCTCATGGGGGCCAAATGAACTAGACCTCTGGTATCAGACATGCCAGGAGATGAGGGTGACGAGTCCCCTTGAACAAAACGTAAATCTAATCATCTCTGAAGACGGGCAATATATATCTGAATGTCTCTTGCCGATGTAATTTAGTATGCATTATTAATTTATTTTTCATAAAAGCTCCCCAGCTCCTTGAGTGGGTGAATGAGAGCAGAGAGCCTCGTAGATGATAAGGCTCGTTTGTCAGGGAAGGCGGGTGCAAGCATAAAGAACAATTTCCCTTCTCCCAACCCCTTCTAGGAGCAGGCAAGGCTCTTCCTGAAAAGGAAACCACCTGCAAACTAGATTATTCAGGACGTTTTCATAAAGTGCCGACCTCTAATGGGACATGAACACTCCCGCCTGTTCACAAAGCACAGCAGGAACTCACTGGGGCTGGATGACTGGGCACCAGAAGGACACCTACGTGACCACTACCTGGACCCTTTTAACTCTGGGATTCTAGGCTAATAATTCCTACTGAAATCATTAAGAAAAGATTAAGTCATTTTAACACAAAATGCTAATTATATATTGTTTACAAAGAAATCTTAGATAATGTCATAGCTCGTACAGTTGGGGCCATCAAGATTTTCCAGTCATTAACTTAACCAGAATTTGCATTTTGGGACTCTAGCCAGTGACTTACATGTGGTCCTTAAGTCATTTTTCAAACAACCCCGTCCTATCTTAATCTAGTCATCATTAATCACTTCTGGTCACTTTACATAGAGAACACTATTCAGATGAAAGATAAGAGAAATACATTAATAAAATGAAAGCAAGTTGGGATACTTGAAAACACAGGGTAGAGGATGAATGCCGTTATCAAAGCAATTTACACAGCGCACACTTAGTGTGGAAGTGGGGCTGCGAAGCCATTGCTTGTTATTTAAAGGAGATTGTACAGAGGAGCCGGGCTTTTAACGCATCAGACTTCCTTTCTCACATCCGAAAAGGCATTTAACCTGGGCCTGGGGAAAGCTCTGCCGTTCTGTAGTTGAGCACAGGTCCATGCAGCCAGCTCTCCATCCCTGGGTGGCTACCCCTGATGCCAAGAGGCTGGCTTAGCAGTGGCATATATGCTGTTCCCTAGGAGTCACAGGGATCATGCTGACAGCACTGGCAGCTCACCCGCCGGTCATGTCCAGGGTTCTGATAGACAGAGAGAGTGTTCAGACAATGTCCAAGGAGACTCTATTGTCTGAGTGCTATCTCTGTCTAGCAGAACAAACAGAGGACAAAACTCGAGTTTGCTTTTGGGATCCACGAAGAAAAGAAAGAGGTCAGGAAGGTGCGAAGGAAGGGGCAGGGAAGAAGGCACTGGGGCAGGGAAAGACAGAAATGATAGTGATGCTGGCAGCCACTAACTCTCCCAGGCCAAAAGCTTAGGTGACCACAGGACATTCAGAGCAGGACAGGGTGCAGACAAATCCGTCCACTAGATGCACACCTAGGTGCTCCTGGGAACCGTGACAATACCAGGCCAACGTACTGTCGTCAGTGGTAGATCTCGGGCTGGTCAAGGCTTCATGTCCCTCCTGTCTGCTGCCATGTGCCTCCAGGCATGTTACCTCAGGGTGGCAGAGCCATGAGGCATGCACCAGGGTTGACATTCTGGAGTTTCGTAAGACATATGAAATCATACGAGGAAATGTTTGTTACACACTTTGGGCTGAAGGTTGTCAGGGTCCCTGGGCCTTTCAATGGTTCCTGTCTCTTAGGTTATAGGGAAGGCACATGGGTTAGAGGCAACCCACAGGCTTTTTT
This sequence comes from Microtus ochrogaster, assembly GCF_000317375.1. Lineage (NCBI taxonomy): Eukaryota > Metazoa > Chordata > Mammalia > Rodentia > Cricetidae > Microtus > Microtus ochrogaster. The sequence continues at coordinate 1,848,987 of NW_004949130.1, forward strand.
GGTGGAGTCAGTGTCAAAATGACACCTTCAGAGGAGGCATGTGGGTCCCGGCTCAGCCCTCTACCTGGGAGGGCAGACAATCTCCTCCAATCCTACCCTCAGGGGTATTAATCAGTCTTCCCATCACTATAACCAGATGTCTGGCAGAATGGACTCGGGGAGGAAAGAATTCTTGTGGCTCATGCTTTCGGAGAGTTTAGTCTGTGGTCTTTTTTGACCCCATGCACTTGGATTGAGCATCGTAGTAGTGAAAGTGTGTGGTGGGGGAGGTTTTTTTTGTTTTGTTTTGTTTTGTTTTGTTTTGTTTTGTTTTGTTTTTCAGACACTAGTGTCCAACACTTAAAAAATGGGAGCAGATAAAGACAGAAGCAGCTCCAGGGACAATAGTGTCATCGAGGAAGCAGAAAATGACCAGGATCAAATTGTCTAGATACGCCAATACGGTCACACCTAAAGGTAGGCTTCTTTTGTCTCCTCAGAGTCTCAAAACCCAATCAAGCTGAGAAGTAAGACCCAACACCATAGCTGAGATCAATCACATGTTGGTAAATGAATATGAAATCCAGGGTGGGGCAACATGGGGCCCAATATGAAGAATACATTCGGTAGATTGGCTAGAAAACCGAGAGACGAGACTGGAGCCAGCCAGAGAGTGCTGTGAAGATCCAACTCAAGGCCAGCAAAGCACAGGAGAGTTCTGAGGTAGAAGAGAGGCAATGTGCAGAGCATAGACGGGTCGCCGTTTTCAGTGCATGCGGCTGACTGTGGGATCTGCCTTGCAGGCCGGCAAACCCAGCTCTCTGAGAGTAGAGGACTGGATCTGTTTGCCTCAGCTTCTGTACTTATAGCGCCACTGTGCTTCACAGTTCCTGGCACACAGTAGGTCTCCTGGCTGCCTGGCTGCTAATCAGATAGTAAATAGAGCTAAACACAGAGGGTTATTTTAGTGATGTGACTCACATCCTGCCTCCACATACTGAAGGGCTTGGACATTTAACAGCTGACAGAGCCATGGAATACACAGCCGGATTTCTCTCTGGCTCTCTTTGGGCTTTAAGCCGCTTACTGCACCGATGTTTCTGAACACTCTGACATGTACCGTGTTCTATGAGGCAAAGCGCAGGCATTGCTGGAAGGGGCAGGTTAGGTGCCAATCACGATGGAAACAAAAGGTGTTTCTCCACCCAACCCATGAGTGGCTGAGAGAGAACTTAATCTCAGTACTAGCACCCAGGGGTCACGGGTGATGGGGAGGGGGAAGCGGTCATGGCCACTTGTCATGAGAAGTACACCAGTATGGAGCCTCATGTATCAATGCTCCATTGTCAGCTTTATTACATAAATATTGTCGCTGTGAAACAGGGGCACGAAAGGATGAGATGAGGATGAGGAGGAGAATCTGGGGAGACAGCCAATCCTGGACTGGAGTGATGACCGGCAAGGCAGACATGCAATCTCAGGGACTGGTGACTGGTGCCCAATGCAGGCTAGCCAGCACAGTAAATCTGCTCAGTAGGGGACACCATGAGTCAAAGGCTCTGAGGATGGCCCCAGGAAAACCAGCATGGGATTAAGACTATAGTCAGAGAACGGAGTGTATCCCCTCCCAAATAGAGGGGCCAAGAAACAGGAGTGTTAATATTGCTTCCATTACATGCCCCCTTTTGTCCTGACAGACCATCATGATGATGCTCAAAAATAATACGGTGCTGTTATGGTGGCCCATACATGGCAGCATCCAGGAGGTTGAGGCAGGAGGATAACAAGTTCAAGGTCATTCTGGGATAAACAGCAAGACTCTGTACCAAACGAGACAAAGCAACAACAAAATACGTTATTGTTCTGCCCTGCCTTGGGACATGGTGAGCATCTCGGTGCTGCTGAAATTTTGTCCCATGAACAGAGCTGTGTTGCGTGTGCATTCTCTTCCGCTAGCAGTTTGGATGTGACTCAAACAATAGCAGAACTGTTTTGCATGCTTTCAAAACCATCTCGTTCCTCCCATTTCTTTCTTTCTTTCTTTCTTTCTTTCTTTCTTTCTTTCTTTCTTTCTTTCTTTCTTTCTTTCTTCTTCTTCTTCTTTATTATTACTTCTTTTAAAAAAAGAAAACCAAACTCCTGCCCCAAGAAACTGGTGTCTGAAGTCCTAGTCAAAAAGTAGTAATGTTCTATCCACACATTAATGATTCCAAAATTCTCCATTATGAACAATATTTATCAAAAACAGCCCACTATCAGATGAAAGATGTGTCTTATCGTTTCCTGTCAACTAAAACATTACTCACCGAAAGTTTCCCTCATATCTGTTTCAGGGGTTCACTGTCATTGTAAATTGCGAATCAATCATCCCTCTCCGAGCCCTACTTCTGGAGGGGAGATTAACGCTGTGGCTGAAATTGTTTACGAAGCCATTTGTAAACCTTCTGCGGATGCAGATGAGGCCAGTTTACCAGCTTAACATTGTTGATCCCAGAGAAAGCCTTAAGCAATGACTTCAGAGGGCAAAAAAATTTGTTCATTTATCATTATTGTCATGGGCTTTCGCAAATGATAACCATTTGTCTCCATCCTATTTTTAGACAATGAGCCACAATAGAGTCCAGAAAGCCATTTTGCCAGATGGAGGAAGGTGCTTTCGCTGCAGAATGTTGTCTTTTCTTTTCCCTGCCCTCCAAAATTGGCTTAAGTGAGAACCAAGGATATGTTTTAATGTCATGATTCCCAGAAGGCATGATGACATACAATAAAAGCCTCCCCGCCAGCCGCGGGACCGATGTGGTTCAGATGCACTGAATATACTTTTCAATCTCCATTCCTAACTTAGGGGCTGGCGACAAAGATGGTGAAGCCTTGGAAGATAGCTCTGGGTTTTTTTTAGCATGCCTTGCGTCCTTATTAATATTCCCCTTTTTTAAATGAAACACTGCAATAGGAAGCCCAATTACTTCTCATTAAGATGAATAAAAATGTTAGGATAAGCTGGACATAAAATAAACATTTAAAGTGATAGATGGTTAATTCCTCTGAGCTCAAAACTACTTATCAGGAGCTCTCTGTGGAAAAGGAGAGACGAAGATGCTGGTTTTGTCAGAGATGGTCCACAGTTTGCTGTTTCCTTGAGCTTCTTCCACGGCCACCTCGGCAGGGCTTCTGGCAGCACCCTCTGCAGGAGGGGGACTGTTGCTTTTTGTGTCTTTGACAGCCCCTTTGTAAAAGGCGAATTCCCCTTTCCCGGGATCCCTTCCATAGCCTTCTACCGGGAGCCTGCAGCCGGCTCCTTGAGTCTCTACAGTTTCCAGAATCTAACCTTAAGAATCATTTCTGGCCTGCGTCTACCTTTGTTTCCTTCTACGGAAGGTAATAAACTGATGACCCTTACCAGGATTTCATAGAAAAGTCAGAATGTCCTGGGTTTGCTACAGGGGCCAGGTGACGCCAGCCTTTATAGTCTAGAAGCTTGTGTCATTAAGTTGATATTTTTTATAGCTGATATAGCTGATTCTTGGGATAATAGCACTGCTGGACATTAACAAATTATTGCCTGAACACATCCCCACATGGCCTGTGCACACGCATGCATGCATGCAACATGATACACATTCACAGACATATGACTGACGTAAAGTTCATAAGAGGGAAGATTTTCCTCCACGAGTTTCAGGGAACTACAGAGCTTGGGTTGTGAGGTACACAATAGGCGTCCAAGAAAGGCTGCTGAAATTTCACTCCAGACCCAGGATGATGGCTTGCTCCTCAGTTTAGCGCACAGGGTACAAGTGCGTTTTCTTTCTCGCTCCATGTTGTCTGTGTTGCTTGCCTTCCCTTCGCAGATAGCTGCTTCTTCACAGACTGATTCCTTAAAGCAGACAAAGAGATGTCTGTCCAGTGTGACACGGGGCATCCTCAGATTTGGCCTGTGCTCTCAGACTCCCATGCCCTCAGTCTCCATCCACCAACACCACAACTCCCCCACTTCCCATTCTCTTTGCCCACTGTGAGTTCCCGGTGAGCCCATTCCACAGAGCTCTCTCAAAGGGCCTTGCCCGGCCCTCCTTTGTCCGAGGTCCTCCAGCCCCTTGGCCAGCTTCATACTCAGTCCGGTTTGAACCTGACAGCGTTACTTGACAGCTTTGCTTAACCACGGCCAGTTGTTTCCTTTTCCCTTTGCTTTTGTCAATAGGGAAGAATTTATTGATCAGAGATTTGCAGCCTGCAGTCATCTGAAGACAGACTAGGCCACGGCATGCTCCCATAAGTCATTGCCTTTCGCCCGAAAGTTTTCAGTTTTTAATGTTAACCTAAGTCAGACAAATGGTTATTTATTTGTGCCTGTTTTAACGGGCGGACCAAGTCTTCCCTCAGGGTCATTTTCGATGTTTCACAGACCCCTTTCCTTTTCCTCGCCTCACCTCGCTTCTGTTCCAATTGTGTCTCAGGCTGGCTCAAACTATGGATCCTCCAGCCTCTTTTCCCGGGTGCTCGGAGAACCGGCAAGCACCATACAGTTGTGTATCACTGTGCACCCCAATCCTCATCCTTCCCATATAAATTACACCACGTGCAATCTATGAAGGTGCTGCCTAGAGTTTCAGATGCATGGGAAAGTAGCTCAGTAAGCGACGTGGCTGCATAGCTCTCTCCCCTAGATCTGCCTAAGAGTCTCTCCAAAGCCCCGTATCTGGCCTTCATCGACTCAATTTCCTCTACCCTTACATTAAACAAAGACTTTTAAGATTCCACTAAATAACAATTACAGTAACAACTGCGGGTGGAACATCCTGCTTTCTGGTAAACATATGAATGCCCTACTGCCTGGATCAGCCCCAGTTCTATAGAAGAACAGAGAACCCTTACTATTGGCAAATTATTTATGTGGGGCTCAGTCAAAGGCTTAGTTCTGAAGTCACTTGGACTTGGACTCAGATTCTGGTTCTGAGTCACTGGGGAAGCTAACTTCTAGACAATGGCTTCAGTGTCCTTGCCTGTCAAGGGAGGACAAAACCAGCACCATTAGCACTGCAGATCCCTCACGGTGGCAGACACTGCTTTTGTCCAAGATCTGTCTGCTGTAGATGCTCAAAATAAACAATGTTGCTGATGTTGTAGCTGCTGGTGCTGGATAAATTCCACTTCTAATATGGGAAAAGACACAGAATAGAAATTCTACCTTCTGAACAAATTCTGATCATACATTTCAGAACCAGGTGAGTATATCTGTGTTACTAGGCAGGCTCTCAACATCAAGAACTGTTAATTCTGTAAAGCTGAATGCCTGTGCCTCTTGGACAGTCAGTCTCCATTCCCCTCATGCCCAGGTCCTGGGAAACCTGTCATGGCCATATTGGATGATATCACACTGCTTCTGTTCTGCAGCATGCCACAGGACCCTTTGGACCCTCTAGTTGGGGTCAACAAAGTAACATTACCTCAAGTAAAAGACAGGGCTGAAAGAGAGAATAATCCTGTTCTAGCATTCAGGTCTCAAAAGCCCAAGCCTGTAGAAGTCAAAAATGAGTCTCAGGCATTGGTAATCAACTCAAAGAAAACATGATGAGTCTTTGCAATGCCTTCATCTTGCCCCAATGGCTACATTAAATGTTACAGAGCAGAGGAGAGGGAAAGAGAAGAGTAAGTTGGATGCTAACAGATTCTTGAGACGGGCCTGATACTCTGATACCCTAGAAATTTAGCCCCAGAAAGATAAACAGTCCCCCAGAACTTGCCCAACTGTGTGGAGACATGAGTCACTGAGGGGTAACACAATCAGACTTCTAACGATCTCTCACTACTGTAGAAAGGGAAGGCCTGCAAAGGCCCCACCCACCCACCTTAGCCAGGATGCCTCATCCCCCCTTGAGGATGAAGACTGGCTGTAAGGATTTGGCCAGATGATAGGAAATGAAACCCAAACTACGTTTCCTGCCCTTCTGATACAGACACTGAGGCTCAGAACTAGTTTATATGTCCCTTCCTCCTCTGACTGGAGGCCCGTGTACCTACAACTGTTTTAAATCTCCTCCTGCCTGGCCAGCCTTCGTATCAGTGAGTAGAAAAGACACTCAGTGATTCAACCTTCAAATGGAAAGACAGTAAATTTGATCTCTCATTAACATCAGGTCTCTAACTACTGAGCAGTGTGTAGTGAGTGCCCAGTGTGAGCCCAACACTGTTCTAAAGTAGATTTGAAAATAAATAAAACAAACTTAGTCTTTCCTTTAAGGCTCCTGCATGCTACCGGATAAGCACACACCGTCAGGGAGATTGGGAGATATTGGCAGATGGAAGGCTCTGTTTCTTGGGCCACATTCTTGGAGCGGTAATTGTGTGTATGTGTGTGTTTGTGTATGTGTGTGTCTGTGTCTGTATGTGTGTGCCTGTGTCTGTGTGTATGTGTGTGCACGTGTCTATGTGTCTGTGCACGTCTGTGTGTTTGTGTGTCTCTGTGTCTGTGCACGTCTATGTGTGTTTGTGTGTGTGATCTCTCAAGACCTCTGTCTTTTGTTTTTGGAAGCCATTCATCTCCTCTACAATAGACGAAGTCATTTCCTATAGTTGAAAGGTGCAGTGTGTAATAAGCACACGCAGTTGGTCATTTTGGGAATTTGTAGATCACACCTCTATAACTAGAGAGTTCAGAACTATGTTACGCAGTCTACTTGACAAACTAATCAGCACAGCATACTTTTTGGCCATTCCTGTGCCCACATGTATTTGTGCACACAAAAGCATGAATATGCTCATAAGTTTAAATATGCAAGGACAGACAGGTACAAAAACAGACTTTGATTTGGGCCACCCAAAATTCACATACCCCTTTCTACATAGCAGGACTGGAATTTCACCCATGGTTTCTCCATGTGGCCTTTATGCTTCTCAGAAATCTGATGCTGTCTCTCTTTTGATTGGAGAGTGTCTGACTCTGACCTAAGGTTACCAGAGTAAACATGTCTGTTTGGCCATAAGGATGTGGTTTGAGGCTGGTCACATGCCCTCAACCATCCAATCTACATGGAAGGTATATGCTCTTTCTGCTCAGATATGAACCTGAGAGGTACCAGGGACCATGATGGAACCTGAGCTGTTGAAGGTTGGTGGTTTCCTTGTACATCTCTTTTCCTTTGATAGGGCCCCTTTCCAAGTGAGCTCCTTGCTCTTGTCTTCTTTAATGTGGCGGCCCAGATAACCTGCTTCTTGAAATGCTAAAAGTCAAGTACTCAAACCTCTCAGCCCTGATCACAAAACTGGAAATACTTACTGCCTCACTCCTTTTCAATTCTGCATCCTTTGCTTTGGGGAAAGCCAGCTGCTATCTGAGACAAAACCCAGGGAGGATGAAGCTGCCCAGCTGCTGTCAGACCAATCTACCTGTTGTTGTGTGAATGACGTCATTGCAGAGGCAAACTCTCCAGGTTCAGTCAAGCTTTCAGTTGACTTCAGAATCAAATGTGTGTACATGCATGCCTGTGTGTATGCACGCAGGCGGGTATGTATACTGATACAGCTGAGTGTGTACATGTGTGTGTATGTATGTGTGTGTGTTTGTGTGCATGTGTAGACTCCAGAGGACATTCAGGTGTCATTCCCCAGTAGCTACCCACTTGACTTTATGGAGACAGGCTTTCTCACTGGCCTGGAGCTCCCTGAGTAGGTTAGGCTGGCTGGCCAGTGAGGCCCTGGGAGCTGCAAGTCTCCACAGGCCCGGTGCTGGGATTATAACTGAAGGTCATCATACCTAGATTTAAACAAAATAAAACAAAACAAGACATGAGTTCTGAAGATCAAACTCATGTGCTTGAGTTTGTAAGCCAAGCATTTTGTGGATGGAACCGTTTCCCCAGTCCCCATCTGAAATTTTTCCTGTGCCTCCCTGAAAGACCTGGAGCAGTAATTCCCTAGTTAATTTCCCCTAAATTCCTATCCCACAGTAGGTATGAGCTAACAGGAGGGGTTTTAGTATGGTGAGCTATGAGTATTTTAGTTAATTTGCTACTTAACAATAGAAAGCAAACAGCATCCCATACCGAGACAAAGTCATTACGATGCTGGGTCTGTCCTTACCCGGCTTAAGTTTTGGACTTTCCAACTAAGAGTGTCAGCACCGCAGCACCACTTTTAAAGCTAGTTTGAGCTGTTTTCTTTGGTCCGTCCTATCAAAACCACCTTGACAGATGCGTTTTTCAGTCCTTCCTTCGAGTTGCAGACATCGGGAGACAGCTGAAGAAACAGATTAACTGATTCTATTTGGCTTTGGTTCAACTCCTCTTCCCAGCTACTCCTGCTTGTAGCGGTGACATTTACATTAATGGAGGCAGATGCTGATGTAGTCTCTGTGTGCACAGTCCAGTCATTTATTCAAGGATGAAGTAAACGGAGATGGGAAGGCAGCTGCACCTGAACATACACAGAGCCTATCGCTAGGAACCCTTGAAAGTAACATCTCCATAGATAGTGGCTGCTATGTGACTGCCCAAAAGTGTCCCAGAGAAGGACCAAAGCACGATGCTAATTCGTATTTGGCCATTGGTCTCATAACGTTTGTCAAAGCGAAGGAAGACGTGGGAAGATACTGTAGAGGCCAAAGCACTTAAAGGGCTAAACACTCAGGCGTTCATACTCTGATTCTTTGACAAGTGGTCTTGGGCAATTCACCAGAGACCGGAAAAGACTTGCCTTTAAGGACAGGAGTGGTCTGTGCAGTATGGGTGTGGTGCATGTCTGCAATTAAAAGAGCGGATTTGAATGCCTGAAAAGATTGGGGGTTCAGGAGTCCAATGTGTTTGTCCAAAGGAAGAGAGTGACCCCAGAAGCTGCTTGGCCTAAGAACCAGAAAGCTACAGAATGGGGGTGTTCACTGATATACCCCCAGCCTGCTGCTAAAGGCCTTGAAGTTCTCTGGAAGGGTCCTTGGTGTTACTCTGCCTTGAAAGGCTGATGAAGCTGGAGGCTGAGGTTTGCAGGGGCAAAGGCAGACACATTCACTAGGAGGCGCTGTGGCTTTCTTCCGCTTCAACCTTTATTAGAGCCTATTTGGTGGTGGTGCCTACAGGCAGGCAGGTCTTCCCACCACATTGGTTGGCCCACATATCAATCATCTCTAGAACTGGCTTCATTAAACACACCAGGAAGTGTGTTTTACTAAACCACAGGCATCTTTCAATCCAGTCTGGTTCTCAAGAAGGATGTACGCACCCGCGTTACTCTGCATCTCTCTGAACGTAGGAATAAAAAAGGTACACAGTCCCAGAAAGCTCATCCTCATACATTCCAGGCCCCGTTCTCAGCTGCTTCCACCTCTAACTCATTTCATCACACCGTCTGGTATAATTCTCCCATTCCCAAACCAGGCGTGTTAGGAGACATGGCAATGGCTTGCCCCTTCGTGTGCGGAAACAAAGTATTAAAAGACATAATTAGGGACAGAGTGTGGAATTATCTCTGGTAACACTTCCCACATGTTGTGGTGATGCGAATCTAAAAATATTTTCGTGTTCCTCTTCTCTGGCCCATTTTTCGCGCATGCACACACCACATGCACACACAGTGAATGGGTACAAATTCTGGAAATCAGTGGGCTGTCACCTTTTCCATGGGGTCCTAGTCTCCCAAGTCTCCCAGGTATCACTGGGGAAGTCATAGGGAGAGTGCACTTCAAAGATAACTGCCCTCTTACTTGGGCACGTCTTCTTTTAACATTTACATTTCCTTTTAGATATACTTCAACCCAGTTGCCTTTTTCTTCATAAAGGGAAGGGAAGGGGGTAACCCCATCTGAAGATACATCTCTAAATTTCTGACTTTATTCTGCCTCAATCGTGTTGATCTTGATGGCCACTCACACATCGGTCAAGGTGATGCCGGGGATGCCACTGGTGACCGCTGTCTCAGACGAGACATTGAAATGCGCCCTATTCCTAATAACCCAGCTTACATGACAACACTTAGGAAATCCCATTGGGTAGTTTTCCTCCTCTTCAAACTATGACCAGGTACAAATGCGACAAAGCAAACATGCTGTCGATATGGGAAGGCCTAGAGGAGGGACAGCTGGAGCTCGATATCACAAGGACTCGACTTCTCCAGTGAATTCTGCCACCTGCGCTCCTCTGAGGCCATTTTATTTGATCTAATAATTATATATTGCCTGGTCCATAGCAGGCTCTCATGAAACAGTAGAGAAGCAAGCAAGACCCAGGGACCTTTACCTTTGTTTCTTACCTCATCCCCTGAGCCCTAAACTTACCCACAACACTGACTATTTTGAAGCCGATGTCCATAGAACCCTGCATGATGAACCACATTATCATCTTGCCCTTAAATTTGCACGAGGCAGAAGCCTGGGTTGTCACCACACCTCCCCATCTCTGTTTATCAATTCAATCATGTAGCCAGGGTGTCTACAATGAGCTTAATCATGTAGCCCAGGTGTCTACACTGACTTCTGCCTTGAACTCAGCTAAACCGTAAACAGAGCCTTCCCCAGGCTGTTGTTGATCCTTCAGGCCTGGAGAAGCAGACACACTCTGTAAAAGCAGAGATTAAAGGGAATAGTTAGCCTTTTACTGCATGAGGACAACATAAAGCAGAATGTTCTAGATCTATTTAGAGGAAGCACCAGCTTTGGCTAACCTCTGCCATGCAGAAGATGTACCCCAATAGGACCAGATAATCTGATGAATTATACGCATAAGACAAACATGGGTTTGGGGATGCACGGGATGGCTCAGTGGGTAAAGGCACTTTGTTGTCAAGCCTGTTGACATGAATTTGATCCCTGGGACCCACACAGTAAAGGAGAGAGCCAATTCCTACAAGTTGTCCTTTGACTTCTGCAAGCATGCTGTTTCATGTCCATGCCCACATAAAAAAAATTAAATAATTAAATTAAAATGACTGTATAATTGGACTTAAGGCTTACTCCATAGGAAGGAATTCACGGTTGGTCTGTAAGTGTAGTTGACACCCGTGACCGGTGAGGTCATAGACCCTAGAGGAGATCTCACTAGTGTCACTTTCCTAAACCAGTATTATTGCTAGCTTCATTTTAAAAACTTCTCTGTATACCCACAGATGAGTGTAGCTCTCATGCCTCATCAAAGAAATTTCCTTTTTTCCGCAGACAGAGACCATTACAAAAATTCACAACTGGTCAAAATGCCGGTAACACCTGGCCTGGCTGCAGGGTGTTACACTCCAAATGATACATCTTCAACACAACCCCACACCTAAGGCTTAGGGAGCATCATGGAAGAGAGGGTGGAAACTTTATAATAGCCAGAGGCCCAGAGGCCTATTGAAATCAATGTCTTCTATACACAACGGTGAAGCTGCACCCAGGAAATCTCAACAATACGGTCAGCCAAATAAGACCTGCATAATACCAGTTGACATGCCAACGAGGATAGGAGAAATATCACAGGGCCCCACCTATGGATGAAGAACTACAAACAATCAAGAGCTGCTGAGAGAGGAAGGATCAGTTTTCTCCAGAGACGAGCTCCTGATAGGCTATCCAATCCCAGGTCAGCCCTAAACACATATACATACAAATACTAAATAAACACAGCAAGTTCTCTCTCTC
>NW_004949130.1:1860959-1872235 GCF_000317375.1 Microtus ochrogaster
ACACACAAACCCCTGGGAAATATATTAATGTGACAGAGTTAAATCTGGTGGTGGAAAAGAAAGGCAGAGAAAGGAAGGAGAGGGAGGCATAAATTATGTCATCAATCACAAAGGGAAGGAAGACTAAAGGAATAAATGCTAAAGATGCCATGTAAAGTTATAATTTGAGGAATTATGATGAGTGCATGGTACAAGTTTTCTTATATATCAGGAGAATAAATGCAAATAGAATTGACCACATAGCAGAGGACTTGGAGACAGCAAAGCAAGGCTGGGTGTGGGAGTGCACACCTTTTATCCCAACATTCTGGAGGCAGAGGGAGGCTGATCTCTGTGAGTTTGAGACCAGCCAGGATCAGAGAGTGAGGCCCTGTCTCAAACAAATAAGTAAACAAAACCTTAGAACAAAACAAAGAAGCAAAGTCTACCACACAGTAACATCTCAGAACAAGAACAACTGGTGTCATAGTAAGGGAAGGCACAAGTGAGAAAGACTGCCAGTCCACACAGCAAAGTCAGCCCTGCACTCTGTAAATACATAAGGCCCTAATGACCAGAGAAACCAAATACAATATATACTATATATGATATGATATGATATGATATGATATGATATGATATGATATGACATGACATGACATGACATAATGTAACATAACATAACGACATCCACAGGCATCCTAGGCTGTGAGCATGAAGGGGCTAGAGGCTAAACACTCGATGTCTAATATGACAGAATAGGGAAAAGGCAGAGAAGAGGACCTTCTGTTCTTTTTATCCTTTATCTATTATTTGTTGGTTGGTTGGTTGGTTGGTTGGTTGGTTGGTTGGTTGGTTGTTTTTAAGAAACCAGGTCTCCCATAGCCCAAACTGGCCTTAAACTTAATAGATAGCCCAGGATGACCTTGAACCCCTGATCTTTCTGCTCCGACCTGGAATTATACATGTGTTCCACCATACTTAGCAAGAAGGGTGTCCTCTCCTGTGTAAGAATGAGGCTCCTGGGGATGTTGTGAGGATTCTTAGTCCTGCACGTGACTGACTCAGCATTTGTAACAGAGGAGGAAGAGCACACATAGCTGGGGAATCAAGCAGAGTCAGCAGCAGCAGCAGCAGGAACAGGGGACAGCCATGGCTCAGGCCCAGACAGGCCAAAAGGACAGGAAGATCAACCCTAGTGTACTTGAGCCACACAACTAAACAGGTCAGATTGCACTGAGATATACTTATTATATACCCTGGCAAAATAACATTTACTTTCTTCATGAATTTCCATAAGACATTTATTGTAAAAATTGATCACATTGTAGGTTATAAAGAAACCCCAATAATTTTTTTCAAAACCACAAAGTAACTTCATGCATTTTTTAAATAAAGCAAATAAATAAAGAAGTCTGGGGACTGGGAATTAAGAGTTGATACGAGCAAAATATCTCGCATCCATAGATGAAATTGTCAAAGAATTTTAAAAAGCTTAAAAAGAGACAAAGGAATGTCAATAATTTAAAATGTTTTTTGCGATTATAATTATATAATTTTCCCCTTCTCTTTCCTCCCACTAAACCTTCTCATGTACTTTCCTCTTGCTCTCTTTCACACTCATGGCCTCTTTGTCTTTAGTTGTTTTAAGAACTAGATCATTCTGATTACAATATAGTAAAAACAGAAGTAAGTGAAATAAAAAATAATAAAAAATAAAGGCCTTTCCTATCTGAAAACTTTTAAATGTCTCTATGTGTACTGCTATGTTGATGAAGAAAGCAATCTAAATTTTAAGAAATTTCAGTAAAATTATAGTAATATTGTCAATCAGAGAAGACAGATATAGTTGTAAAGCAGAGAAAGTCATCCACTCAAAAAAAAAAAAAAGATCATAAGATGTGTGATATCTTGTTTGTGTTCTGACAAGTAAAGCGTGCTTGGAGTCGAAGGGTGGAGCTAGCCCCTAGTTAACATAGAGGTCTGGAGGACTATACAGAGACAGGAAGTGGTAAGACACGGCAGAGACTGGCTCTGGGCTCGTTTGAACTAAGAAACTGAAGAGGTAGTGATGTGGGATTCCCCTCGGCATGCTGGGAATGTTTTATTACCATTGGTTAATGAAGAAGCTGCTTTGGCCTATGGCAGGGCAGAATAGAGCCAAGCAGAAAAAGTAAACTGAATGCAGGAAGAAAGAAGGCAGAGTCAAGGAAACGCCATGTAGCTGCCAAAAGAGAAAGACACTGGAACCTTACCTGTAGGCCACATGCTCATGGTGATACATAGATTAATGAAAATGGATTAATTTAAGATATAAGAGTTAGCTAGAAATATGCTTGAGCCATTGGTCACACAGTGATACAAGTAATATATTTTCTGTGTGATTATTAATGTTTGGGCAGCTGGGAAATGTAAACACAATCTCTGTTTACACAATGGCACCCAACCATTTGGGGCTATCTTGTGTGACCTGCCCATTTATGGGCAAGGATATTTGTATGCCCACTCTGGGTCAGGGGAAATGAAGCTGAGAGCATGCCCAAGACTCAGCACTCCCCACCTGGGCAAGTGGTGGGATCATGTCCGCTAGGCATGCACAGGAAGGAGAGCATGGTGGATTTCTGCCACCATACAGAGATATTTCCAGGCTACACAATGTGCTGCATAGCAGGTTTAGCTTTTACTCAGAAAAAAACAAAACAAAACAAAAAAGTCTATGTGCTGTACAGTTCTTCCCACAGTTGAGGTGAGCAGCGCAGCTCCCACCCAGCTGTCCCAGAGCTGGTGATAAACACACCTCCACCATATTGAAAGGGCAAGAGAGGTGGAGCCAGCATCCAGGGCTGCCACAACCACATTGTTTACCATTTTAAAATGCTCCTTGTGAGAACAGGATTTCAGATACACAATAAGACAGATTCAGACATAAAAGACCTCTAAATAAAACACAGTATGTTTTTTTTTAAAAAATGTACATCAGCTTGGGAGAGAGAGGAAAAAATAGTATAGGCAGTTACAAAAAGAAGTAAATGGTTTTAAAACACAAAAAATCTTTAAAGAAACGGTGAAAGTAATATAAAAGAGTACAGATGGCATTAAAGAGGTAAAGAAAATAAAGATTAAAAAGTAATTTTAAAAAGCCACTCAAAATGGAAAATACACAGAGAGTCTGGATTATATATACTATTGTGTTTTCTTTTGACTGCAAATGAACTAACTACAGAGAGACATTTCATTGTATAGGCCGCTAATCTAAACCAACATATATGTTTTAAAGGTATGTTCTGCACTTATAAGGTAGGAAGCAACTGGTAGCTACCTCCTGTTCTCTGATCGCCCAGATTTTTATCCCAATATCTGACTTTTATTGATGAAGATTAATTAGATTGATGCTTCATTTGTTATCATTCCTTGTTGCTCTGAATAGTCTTCCAGACCTCTAAGGTTAACTAGTGGGTGGCTCTGCACTCTGACTCCAAGCAAGCTTTAGTTATCAAAACAGAAACAAAATATTACACAACAGTAAGACCTACACTCACACAGAAAGGGACCAAACAAATGAAGACAAATCAGGCATCTTAGCTCAAAATGCTAGAAATTAAATGAAAACAAGAAAGAGTCAGGGTAGAGGGAGACACAGATAAATTTGATCTGATCTTCAGAGTAGGTGTAGACTGCATGCCTAGCATAGGGCTGCACTGCATGCCTAGCAGATGGGTGTGCTGCATGCCTAGCAGACGGGTGTGCTGCATGCCTAGCATACAGGTGTGCTGCATGCTGAGCTGTCAAGGTGTGCTGCATGCCTAGCATACGGGGGATGCTGCATGCCTAGCAGTAGGGGTGTGTTGCCTAGCATAGGGGTGTGCTGCATGCCTAACAGTAGAGATACACTGCATGGATTTCTTTATGGGAGGCAGAAGAACCTAAGTAACAGGTACACAGAAAGTCTAACACCAGGGTGTCATGGTTTTCATGACTTCGCCTGACTCAATAATGTTGTCTACAGCACCAGGAGAAAAAAGAAACAGTTACAAACTCTTTCATGAAGGCAGATATAATATTATGCACAAGCTGGCAGAAATTGGACACAAATATTTTTTTTAAACTGAAGCTTAATGGTGTTATGCATGTTGATGTAAAAGTCAATATGAAATATTAGCAACTGTGTACATCAAACCATTAAAAATGATGAACAATAAAAATGAGGTTTTATTTCAGAAATTCAAACTTGGTGAAATTTTACAAAAATCCAATAAATATAAACAACTGGGCTTGAGAAGAATCATCTTATTATCTCAGATATAAGACAAAAAAGTGCTTGCTAAATTTCCAGCAATACTTGCTCTTCTTACAGGCTCAAAACAACAAAACAGAACAGTGATGACTTCTTCAGAATTTATACTAAAAATCCCAAGACACAGCTGTAAATGGATTGGTTGACGAGAAAGCTCAGCTAGGAGATGTAAGACCCCAAGTTGGCTGTGATGAGCTGTGCCCAAACTGCAGGTATCCCATCATGCCGTTTTCACCCACTGAAACAGAAAACATCGGCAAGTTTGATGACACCTTGAGGCACCACAGAAATAAACCAAGCAGATTTGCTGATGGGAAGAAGGAGCTGATGTAACCCTCTAGCAGGGCAAGTCAGCACCATCTATAAAAATTACATATGCATATGCCCTTTGACTGGTCAATTACCCAGTGGGGAATTAATCCTCTACTTACATTTGCAACTCACATAAGGCAATGTCTCTGCAAGTATGTTCATTAGAACCAGATGGGTAAACCAGACAAACATCCCCCTACAAAGAGCTGGTTAGGTAGACTCCAGCACATTCATGAACACACCACCAGGAAGGTGTAAGGACCACAAACAACAGGAAACCTTCTGTACATAGATATCAAAAAAGTTTATTTGCATATGTATCATTAAGTCACAAAAACCATATGCACATAAAGAGGTTTGTTAAGTGTCTGTGCATGAGAAAAGACTATATTTTTATTTCAGGATTTAATCAATTTCCTGTGATCTCAAGAAATAACCACTTAAGTGTTGTTCTCGGGTTATTTTTCTAGCTTGATCATTTACCCATTTCCACCAGGGCACAGCCTGCTAGGAATACACAATCTACACACAAACCACTATGAACAGACAACCCATGCCTCAGTCACACTTTACCACTTAGTAGTCCCTGGTCATCTTTGTATAGATGTTTATCCCTGCCCAAAACACCAACCAGCAATGGCCTGCCTGATGAGCTAATCATTCCATGGAAGGACTCCATTCCTGCCATGCCTCCATCCTGGGGGAGAGGAGAGTGACCCCCTTGTATGGAATGTCTTCTAGGCACCCTTCTTTGTCAGATGACACCAGAGCTCTTGACTCAGCACTAGACTCTAAGGAGATCCTCAGAAATGCAGAGGCAATAGTTACAAATGCCTATTACTGGACAAGATTATATGTGCAATAAATATGGCTTAAGTGGAGTGCATTTTGTGTGTGTGTGTGTGTGTGTGTGTGTGTGTGTGTGTGTGTGTGTGTGAGAGAGAGAGAGATACAGAGACAGAGAGAGACAGAAAGAGAGAGAGAGAGAGCTAAATGTCCACTAGTGAATCAGTGGGCAAGTCAAACGCAGCTCATATATACAATACAACATTTTTCTTAAACAAGAATATGTCCTGACACTTGCTAGAACGTGAATGAGGCTTGACAGACAGTGAAATAGGCCATAAGGAAAAGCATCAATGCTGTGTGATGCCACTGACACAGGCTACTAAAAGTATTTGAATTCATAGAGACAGGAAATAGAACGGCGCCAGGCACATGCCTGTCATCTCTTCTCTTGGCAAGCTTGAGGCAGGAGGATTATTAGCATGAAGTGAACCTGGGATATAGAGACACCATCCCCAAACAAAGAGACAAAGAACAGTGACTACTGAGGGGTGGTGGAGAGAGGCAGGATTCATGCTCCAGAGAGGAAAGAATTTCAGTCTGCGATGGTGGAAGGTTCTAGAGATGGATGGTGATAATCATGTCACTAGAGGGTACACTTAAAAATAATCTAAGTAGTGTATTTTATGTTATGTCTATTTTACCACAATAACTATTATGTCCTGAATGGAGGTACTCTAGGAATCCTTAGGTTAAAAGTATTTATCCCAAAATACTTTGTTATAAAAAGATTTGTGCCAAAATTGTTTTTCAATCCTATTTCGGAGAGTGTTAAATATCTTACATTGTTTCCCTGATCATCTCCCCAAACTAATCCTGTAACATGAGGGCCGGGCTCATTGGGGTTTCTGTCCCACCTGGTTCCCCAGCCATTTAGTCCCAGAAAAAATTATGCAGAGGTCTCCATAAGATTATAAACTGATTGGCCCATTAGTTCAGGCTTCGTATTAGCTCTTATAACGTATATTAACCCATTATTCTTATCTATGTTAGCCACATGGCTCAGTACCTTTTTCAGCGGGGCAGGTCACATCTTGCTTCTTCGGTGTCTAGAGAGGACTCCTGGAAAGAGCTTCCATCTTCCCAGAATACTCCTGTTCTCGTCACCCCGCCTCTATTTCCTCTCTAGTTGATCCGCCTATACTTCCTGCCTGACCAGTCAGCATTTATTTAAAACATGATTGACAGAATACAGACAATTCTCCTGCACCATAATTCTACATTCAAAAGGCTTTCCCATTGGACTCCATGGAAAGTTCTAGACAATTGGTTGCAAGGAACTTGGTAACCATGCCACATTCATTCCTCAGTAAGTACTGAAGACCCATTACTTGAGAAGGCAAAGTGTATGGCATGCCATTTCTTCCCTTCAAGTTCACAGGGTTCCAGTGACTCTGTAGACCCAAAAAACCTTGAAGACTCCTCACTTCATGTCCTTCTATCCTGTAGGGTCACCCTGTCCCTGATCCCTCCTCTTTCCTACAGTGTTTCCTGTTAGGATGCTGTACTCACCATTTCCTGTTACTATGACAATGTGCCTGAGAACTTCAATAAAGAAAGCTCTGTTTTGACTCACAGTCTCACAGGACTCAGTTCATGGATAGCGCATCATGAGTCTAGGTCTCTGTGGGAAAGGAACTTCTTCACTTCAGTATGGACATGAATGAAGCTTGAAGGTGGAGATGGGGAAGGGTTGGAAGTAGAGAGAGGGGGAGAGAGAAAGAGAAAGGGAGAGAGAATATTCTAGAAATAAGATTATCTCAAGGATCTACCTCCCAGTGACTTGCGTTGCCCAGCTAGTTTCCACCTCCTAGAGTTCTCAGAATGTCCTTCTGTTGTTCAGTATTTTGTCACCTTGACGCAATCTAGCACCATCTGGGAAAGGGAATCTAAATTGAAAACATGCTTGTGTTAGTTTGTCAAGTGAGGTAGGGCATCCTTTTCACTAAGGACTCTAGGCAGTGCAACCCCTGGGCAGGTGGTCCTGGACTGAAAAACAAAAAGAAGAAAAGCAAGCTATGAAAGCTACAGATAGCAAGACAGGAGTAGTATTCTTCCATGGCTTCTGCTTTAGTTCTTTCCCTGACTTCCTTCATGATGGACTATAAGTTATAAGAAGAAATAAGATCCCTCAAACTACATTTGATCAGTTTTTTTTTATCACAGTAGAAAACAAACTAAGACACTCCTCAGTTAGTGGGTGAGACTTTTAGGGGTAAACTTTATATCCAGACCATCACAGATACTATGTGTTTGTGAAATGTTCCAAGAGAAGATCAATTCTCTGTGTAAATAAAATAGAAAAGGCAAAATGCATTGTCTTGGCAGACAAACATATCTTTAATGGTCTATTTTTGAGTTGGTTATTGCTGGGGTGGAGAAGTGCTGTGGATATTTTAATTTGGCATCCCGAAATATGAATGAAGTCTCTTGTTAGTTCTAATTCTATATGCTGATTTAATTGATCATTCTGGATATACAGTTATATTATTTGCAGATAATATCTGATACATCGCATCCCTCTCTATTCTTTCAGGGCCCCTCTGTGTTATGTCAGAACATTGGCCATAGCCTTTTTAAATGAACTTCAGAGACAAGTACCATAAGACCTCAAAAAGGGATTCATTTCATTATGTTGAACTAAAAGAGACTTGTTCAAAAGATAACAAACAAAATTACTAGATGATACAAGAGAAAATATTTGTAATACTTAAAACAAGCCCCTACTGTTTCCAGAATTCATAAGGAATTTCTGCATAACCACAAGGAGGAAACATCAATACATTGGAGAAAAATGGTCAAGAGTGTTATTAGCAAGATATAGATGAGATAATTCGAAAAATAACAAGCACAATGATGAGATGCTTAAAACAAGAAATAGAGAAATACAAATTAACACATTAATGAGGTATCATTTGTGCACGTTTGACTGGCTGAATGAGAAAACAAGATAATGCCAAATGTTGGGATGGGTGTGAGACAATAACTCACTGTTATTGGCAAGTGACCGGTGCATCAACCCGGTAGAATAACTGGTCAACTATAGCACAATAATTGGTTAATTTTAAAATAAGCATCCACTACAGGGTATGTGCCCCCCAAAATTTTCTATTTGTTTAGAGGTAGACATGCTCATAAAAGTTTATTACAGTATGCACAGGTTGAGAGGTAGAAGCTACTGAGTTACCCACCAGGGGGTAAGTGGATAAGTGAAATATGGTGAACGCAAGCCACAGAGTAACCCCCCCACCATGAATGAATTGGAAGAGACAAACTAGAGATGCACATACCAACATGCATGGGTTTTCGAAACAGTGCCAAGTGAGAAAAAATTCAAACAAGATGATGCTGTCTCAACCAATAGAATTTCCATAAAATTAAGTTTCATGCATATAAATCAAGATTATATACATATTTGTGAGAACCCAGTGGAACACAAAACTCAAGTATGTGTTAACATATCAAAATGGTTGTTGATGGGCACAGGATGTGGGGATAAAGTGGATGAATAAATAACCCAGGCAGATTCTTATACAGGGCAACAGTGTCAACCCCTCGTCATGGAAGAGCAAGATTCCTGTTTTGAACAAAGTCTTTCCGAGAAAAGAAAGTCGAGTCAAGCCAGTACCTCAGGGTTGACATAAGGTTGCCTTCTTGCTCATCCAAAGCAACATGGCGAATATGGTCAGTTTCTAGTGCGAAAATGGTTGATTACTCCTATAACATCCATGCCACTATTGTACCTGTTGGTCTGTCTTGTGAGGCCAGTTATTCATGCAGTCTGCACAGTTCATAGCTGGTTAAGACTGCTGATTGCTTTTCTCCCCGGCAGTGTACATGGAACTTCACAGCACAATGGAAGCTAGTCAGCAGAGATAGAGTTTCTAAGATGGAGTACCAGCTTGATTCCCTCATGTCCTGTGACTCAAGGATGGGGCATCTTCAGCAATAGGATATTACCATCAAGTTCTGGAGGGTGACCAAGAGCTATGGCAAGATTCTATAATGTTTGCAGAGGGGAGTCCATGGGATCCCACTGACCAACAGCTTGGAAAGAGGTAGCCCATGCTGTCCTACACCCATGCACGTACAGAAGGACTCAGTGGGTTTGAAAAATAGAGCACTTGAATTGGTGAGTGGAAAGTCATTGGAGGAGGGCAGAGGGGAAGGATTAGAGAAGGAGTGGGGATGGACTTTTATCAAAATATATTATAGGCATGTATGGAATTTTGAGGCAATGGAAAAACTAAAATTAAAAGGGATATTCTCTCAAAGAAGTGTCACCAAGTGCACAGCACACTGTGGAGTAAAAGTGAAGTTCAGGGAAGGAGACCCTGCTTGCCTGTCACCCACATGGTAGACAAAGATAATGGGGTAACCAAGATGGAAGACAAGGGAATCAAGAAGGGAAATATCACTCATTCTTCTCCCCCACCCTCTCCCTTCCTCCTGCTGTTCTGAGCACAGGGTATGGCCGGTTCAGAGAAAGGTGTCCTGGCCCTTCGCCTGTCCAGGCCACGCATCCTCCCTGCTCATGTTACCTGAGAGGAAGAGTGAAGGAGCAGACCCGGGGAAGAGAGCCCAAGCCTGCGTTCTCTCTGTGGAGAAAAGATGATTCCTCTCGACCATGGATTCAGTTTCTATAGTTTTGGTTACAGAAGGTCAACTATAGCCTGTAAAGATGAAATGGAAACCTCTAAAACAACAACAAGAAAAACCAGTTCATACCTTCTCACTGCATGTCACCTACTAGGCATCCTAGGTGCTGTAATGAAATACCACAGCATCATACTCTGCCCTACTCGTGAAGTGAACTTCATCCAAAGTACATGGGCTGTATACGCTACCCATCTGGTGGTCACTTGGTAGTTGTCTCAACGATCAAAGTGGCTGTCATGGAGTAACAGTGTCGTGTTCTTACCTTTCTTGTTCCTGTGTCAAAATGCCCGCAAGAACAACTTAAGAAGAGAAAGTATCTAATTTCTTATGGCTTCAACGAGCACCTTTCATGGTTTCTTAGCTCTGAGCCCTTGACTGGAACATCACAGTGGTGAGATCACGAGATGGAAGAAAGTCTTCAGCTCAGGAAGACAGGAAGCAGAGTGAGGGGAACAGACTGGAGATCACATAGATAAACTTCAAAGGCCTTCCCTCTGTGACCTTCGTCTCCATCTAAGCCACACTCTCTGAAGTTCCAACACGACTGTGTCACCTTGGAACCAAGTGGTCAACACAGGAACCTGTGGGAGCTCTTCATATACACATCATAATGAGTACTCATGAACAAGTGGTTCTGATGTTAATTAATGGTGGCCCACCCCAAAGTGCAAGACTATGTTCTCCCAAATCAAATATGCCAAAGGAAAGCCCTAAAATTCTTTCAGTATGTGACAAGAGTAGGAAGGGGAGAGATCACATTTACTAACGTTTGATAACCACAGTGGACTGTTATCATTATTTTATTTTTGCTCCTTATTGTTGGTTTCTTAGCATGCCTAATATAACTTCATGTGAAGTATGTCTCTGGAGAAGCATGTGTCTGGTTCAGTGCTCTTTGCAATTTCAAATTACAGTGGGAGTCTATAACTCACACAAATAAGGAGGGAACCACAACTCCTCTTTGTAAAAAATCTCTGATTTATAGAAGATAAATGATGGTTCTGGAAGGTTGTGAGGATTTGGAGAGATGACTCAGTGGATTTGGTTTCCATACCAATCAGTTAACAAGCATCTGTAACTCCAGCTCCAGGGTCTCAGATACCATCTTCTCTCCTCAATGGGCACTGTATGCATATGACACATATACATACATGCATACAAAATACAAATAAATAAATAATTTAAA
>NW_004949130.1:1872688-1888128 GCF_000317375.1 Microtus ochrogaster
TTGGAAAGTTGATGTAGGCAAATCTCTATGACTTTGAGGCTATCCTGCCTTGAATAGTGAGCTCCAAGCCAGCCAAGACTACACAGTGAGATCGTATCTCAACAAAACAAGTGAGTAAATAATAAATAAAACTCACCCAGATTTCTTCTGTGGTTTTTCTGGTTAATATATCATATGATTTAGAATTAGAATGGTCAGTTCATGTACCCTAAAAAACTAGAGTCCAATGCTTGGCAATGAAGGTTCTGATGCTGATATGTAAAACAAAGCACAGAAAAAATACCCACCATTATTTATTAATCTCTATCTAGGAAACTCAAGTATCCAGATGAACGCAGGTCACGGTTGTGACAGATAAGTCTTCCAAGAAGCTAGCCAGCCTATTCTCACCAATCATTTGGAGTTGGGCTCTTACCTTTCAAGACTTAACCAACTGGAAATCAGGAACTGTGAAGAAATGGAATTGTGGTGAACATCTAGGACAGTGGGGAGTGGATTAAGTGGATCCCAGACATTGTGGAGGGAGGGGGTCAGGCTGGTTGTGAATTCAGAGTACGGCCAGGCTCTAGAAGCATAAAGTGATCAACGTTGTAATTCAGGGCAGATCTTCTTGCTTATCAATGCCTATAAACGTCCCTGGGAAATCAAAGAGACACTGCAAGAAACTTAGTCAAGAGACTAGACACTTTCTTTGGGCAATGACTCAGGGTTTGAAGTCTGTCTTTGGCTGCTCTCTGAGTGACACCTTGCAAGGAGGTGGCTGTGGTTGGTCTCCAAGCTAGAACACACATGCTTCTGCCAGTCATGTGGGGACTCTGCCCCCAGAATGGTATATTCTAGCAAACAAGCTGAAGAATAAGTCACCAGTTTGGATGGGAATTGAAATGTATATACCTTCATAAGAATTTAGGACATTCATGCAAAAGCTTGGAAAGCAACCCCAATCCAAGCCCACTCAACAAGCACTGGGTGGCAGGAACATCTATTTTAAATGTCAGAGGCCCAGAAGTGTCATCCTTGAGTAGCAGTTACCAATCAAGGTTTTTTGCAAGTGTTTCCGGGGCTCTGCAGCAGGAAGAGGATGCTTAACACCAGTCTTCAATAGGACTTCACTCTGGCCATCCCTCAAATGCCACTGAGTCATCACCTCGGTTCCACTGTGGAGGACACTGAAGTTTGGGCATCTTGGCCTGCAGGTGAATAAATGATAAACAGGCTCTGCAAACTTGTCATAAGGCACATTTGCCAAAGCATCTGGCCGTTGAGACACCGAGGTAGCTGTAAAACACCCACACTCCTCAAGTTCTCCCTCCAGGTCCGTCCTATAATCCTGACTTCCCCAGGAATGATCGGCTGTCTCCATGTGCAGCATCTGCCCCAGAGTTCCTGCATATGAAATCTACCCTGCAAACTGCAGTGCAGCAACTTGCAAGACACAAGACGAGTGGCCTGAAAAAAAAAAAAAAAAAAAAAAAAAAAAAAAAAAAAAAACCAAAAAAAAAAAAAAAAAAAAAAAAAACAGGGGAAAACCCTAAAATAAAAAAAAAAATCACACCCAAGGCTTGGCTTCAGCTCCCAAAAAATCAAACTTAGCATGTGCCTGGGCATCAAATCAGAGAAAACTGTCAACTCTGTCCACTGAAAAGTCAATGTTAGAAGAGTATCCAGTTTCAAACATGAAAGACAAGGGAGTCAAGACAGATGTTTCATAGAGTTTGAAGTGCCAAGAGTTGAAATCTAGCACTTTGACTATCAGTAACCTCTAAAGAGTTCAAGGCACTTTTTGGGCCTTTTTAGGCAAAAATCTGCAGATTGATGTCATCATTTTCACAGAATGAAATGAATGATGCTCAAAGCGCCTGAAGACCGGGTAACCCCTCCTCACTACGGCGTAGCTCTCAAAACCCAACACTGGGGGTTGGATAGATGGCTTAGGGGCTCAGGGCACTTGCTGTTCTTTCAGAGGACCCACGTTCAGTTCCCAGCACCCAAATACTGGTTCACAAATGCCTGCAACTTCAGGTCTAGGGGATCCAACATCCTCTTCTGGCCTCTGCAGGCACTGTATGAGCATAGTGTACAGACAGACACACAGCCAAACACCCAGACACGTAAAATATAAAAATAAACGAACAACTTTTAAAAACCAATGGCTCTTCTGGATTGTTCGTGACTGAGAGGCAAATGTGTGCTTGCAAACATCAGGCAGGTGTGAGGAAGAGCTACCTTCGAATTCATGAAGTCATGGGAAATTAGGATGGAAGGAGGCAGCACCAGCCAGACCTCACCATGCAAGGAGCTGTCTTTGATGTCACCAGATACAGTGACTTTCAAAGGGCTTAGAAAGATCTAGTGATTTAAAGGTAATGACCACTGAATTTAATGTGAGCATATTATTATTTAAAAATATCCATTGTGAGTCAAAAAAAAAAAAGAAAGAAAGAAAAATCACATCTGTGAGCCAGACCCCAACAAGTAGCTGGTTTGAAACCACAGTCCTGAGTGTCACCATTGATAGCAATTTTTCTCTCTGTTTAAGGAAGAAAAACTGGCTCCTATTTAAAAACCACAAATGTCCACAGCCACATCTGCCTGCTGGGAGAAGCATCTTTCGTTTAGTCTCTGATATGCAGTAGTTGTTAAGAACACACTGTGATGACTCTTAATTCTGAAATTCCTCTGTTGCTATCCTGAGATGTACTCAGAATCTGTGTGCTACACTTAAAGCTATCCTGCCATTGTTCTAGCTTACAGCAACAAACACCAGGACCCAAAGCAACCTGAGGAAAGGGGGGCTTATTTAGTTCATCATCTATCACTGAGAGAAATCATGGCAGGAACCGAAGCAAAGACCACGGAGGAGTGCTGCTTAGTGTCTTGCTCCACATGGCCTGCTCCACTTGACTTTCATCTATCCCAGGCCTACCTGCCCAGGGTGACATCACCCATAGTGGACTGAGCCCTCCCTCCAGCATGAATCATGAATCAAGAAATGCCTCCTAAGCCAGGCGATGGTGGCGCACGCCTTTAATCCCAGCACTCGGGAGGCAGAGGCAGGCGGATCTCTGTGAGTTCGAGACCAGCCTGGTCTACAGAGCTAGTTCCAGGACAGGCTCCAAAGCCACAGAGAAACCCTGTCTCGAAAAAACCAAAAAAAAAAAAAAAAAGAAAGAAAGAAAGAAAGAAATGCCTCCTATACATGCCACAGGCCAGTCTGATGGCAGTAATTCCTCGATTGAGGTTCCTGCTTCCCAGGTGTCCCTAGTTCATGTCATGTTGACAGAACAAACCTTGACAGTCGTTCACGTATCTTATTGAAAATTTACTGCATGAAACTGTCATTTAATAGTGATCTTAGAGCTCAGAGAAAAGAGGTGATGTTTCTTGACTACATCAGTGTGATTACCAAAGGAGAAATAGCCACAAGGAACACAATGCCAAGATGCGTTAATGACTCCAAAGACGGAGGTGGAACAAGCGAAATCATGTAAGACTGGCCAGAGAGGGCTGGAGAGATGGCTCGGTCATTAAGGGCACTTGCTGCTCTTCAAAAGACCCAAGTTTGATTCCCAACACCATGGCAGCTCACAACCATCTCTACCTCCAGTTCGAGGGACCCACTGCCTCTGGTCTCCACAGGCACCTGCATTTTCAGGAACATAGCCACGTACAACCACACCTAAATGTAGCTAAAAATGTTTAAAATAAATTTTTTAAAGATGTCCCAGAGATGCCAGATACTAAGTAAGGGTTTTTCCGGACTTTCTATACTAGGTAGGTTTCATATTCTAGAAGTGTGTTAATTATATATTGATTGAAATTAATAGCAATTTCTTATTCCAAAGTTCCACATGGCCACAGTAGTCTGGATTACCAGAATGTGTTCACTATCAAGACAGCAGACATGTTTACTGTGTTATTTTCTTGTTTCTATAACAAAGCAGGAAGATTTGCTTTGGCTCACAGTTAGGAGGATGCTATCAATCATGGTAGGGAAGGTGTGGCAGTGGGAGTGGCTCCATTCTCACTGCTCGGCAAGTATGAAGCAGTGTCCCTTGCATCTTGGTGGGCTGGGAAGCAGAGAAATGAGGCTAGAGCCTGAGACATATATAACCTTAGATGCCTACCCCAGCACCCTGCTTCCTTAAGTCGGGCCTCATGCCCCAAGGTTCTACAGCCTCTCAGAAAGCCCACAAGCTAGGTACCAACTATCCAACCGCATGAGCCTATGGTGGAAAGAAGCTTGTTTCATAGAGGTTTTAGGTATAGGGGGAGTAGGGCAGAACTTGGACACCAAATTTGTATTCCAGATAATAGAGATGTTCCTGATGTAAAGCACTTCTCTGTCCAGGCCAAGAAGCATACATATTGGAGAGGTGTGGCCATTTCCTGGCTGCAGACCAGAACCTGTAACTGTTGGTTGATCACACATTGTTTCCATGGGACTATCAGAGTCCTCCTCATGTGCCCATTCCTGATGGCACCAGAGGCAGACATGAGTAGATGAACATGCCTTCATGACCCTTAGCAGAGTGCTCTCCAGGGTTAGGAAACAGTTGTGTTTGTCCAACAGGAGGTCTACGACTACTCCTAGAAATGGGTCCTTCTTCTACAGATAGCGGCAGAGTTCTGCTTACATATGCTTCCTTCCATTCCCTGGAGAGGTAACGGTGTCTACATACAATAGGGAAGAGTCAGGCACTTGAATCAGACGTAAGGAAAAAAGACATCTCCGAGCATAGTATATCAGATTTAAATCAGAGAGTGACTTGGTAGCAATTTCTCTAGAAACTGAAAAGGCCAAGGAGGTTGTCTGCCTAACGATGCTAGCTTGGCTGGGACTGGGGTTCAGTTGTTCTCAGCCCCTCAGAGAATCCCCCTCCTGCTGTCTGCCGGAGAAGTTTTAAGCTGCCCATCTTGAATCACAGAGGAGAGGTGAGTTTTCCTTACATCTGCTTGGCCATAATTAATGTATGACTTGCTGGCATTGTTTTCCTTTTAAAAATGTAAAATTACAAAGGGGGAGTTACGTGCCCACCAGTGGTCTGACTGGCGTCAGCTAGCATTCCCAGATCAGTTTATTTGGTTAAAGCGATATGAACTGTAACCCTGAATAATTTATCAAACTATTGAACCACTTGTAAAATAATTGAAGCTGGAGCCTAGCTTTGCATAACAGATTTTAAATGGGGAGAGATATGTTAGCAAGACCCCCCCAACTCTAGAATTCAAAAAGGCTGAGGACTCTGACGGTCTTCATCACAGTACCCATACTTGTAAAGCTCTTCTGACCAGCCCTTGTCTTCAGCAATTACTTGATAGCATCTCGTTTTTATCCCAAGTGGACTCTACCACTCAGGAGGAGTTAACGTGGTGAAAGAAGAAGGTTGCTGCTTCTCTGAGAGGATCCCAGAGTTTGAAAAGATGAGAGAGTAAGGGGGGGCCCTTCACCCAGAGTGTGGGCCACTTCATTAATTAAGACCTCCAAACTAAAGGTCTTGACAGAGAGGATCAGCTCCCTCGGTACAGGAAAGACAGGTGTTAGCTACATCCAAGTCTGCGCTCCAGTGAGACAACATCTGGAGTCCTGTGTACATCTGGACCCATGGAAAAGAAACGATGATTAGACAAGGAATCCAGCAATTAACATACAAGGCAAGAAGAAATCTCAGCCGTGTTCAAAGGACGTCAGCGGAGAAGCAAAAATTCGCTCTGATTTAAAATTTTTATTATGCAAGTATTTTGATACATCATAGTATCAGAATGTGGAGAGTGCAGAGAAACAAAAGAAAAAGTAAACAAAAGCACAATCCCTAGAGACAATGCTTCCCAGCGTTGATCTCAGGGAGGATTTTGAGAATATGGCAAGAAAGACACAGACAACACAAGTGAAACTACAGGAGTGAGGTCTCATCGGACTAAAATCTTCTGTTCAGAAAAAACAGTCCCCACAGGGAAGGCAGCCTCCACGGTGGAGAACATGTTTGCTTTAGATCTTTAAGAAGGCAACATCCAAACACATAGAGAGCTCAATAGCAAACAAATAGATAACTCAGTTAAATAGGAAGAAGAAGTTAAACAGACATCCCTCAAAAGAAAGACACAAAATGGTCCCTAGGGCCATGGGAAAGTGTTCAGCATCACCAGTCAACAGGGAAATGCAACATGTGAACCAGAACAACAAGAAGCCGGAGAGACTGCTCAGTGGTTAAGAGCATTTGTTGTTCTTGCAGAAGACCTGGGTTTGATTCCCAGCACCCATATGATGACTTACAATCACCTATAATGCCAGCTCTGGGTAATCCATCCCCCCTTCTGCCCTCCAAAGGCACTGCACGCGTGTGGTGCACACACATCTATGCAAGCAAAACACTCCTACACATCAAATAAATAAATCTAAAAAACTTCCAAAAGAGCTAACTTGAAATGGTCCCTCACATCTGTTAGAATGGCCATCATCAAAAAGACAAGAATGCAAGTGTTGCCAAAGGTAGAAGAAAGGGAGACCCTGCACACAATCTTGACAGGGATTGGAACTGGCATGTTTATTACAGAAAAAAACAGCATGACAGTTCCATGGGCAACTCAAAAACAGAACCACTACACAACACAGAAATCCTGCTTCTAGTTGACACTTGAGGGAAATAAAACCAGAACGTGAAGGAGATACTTGAACTCCCAAGTCCACTACAATGTTAGTTACAATAGCAAAGTATAATGGCTAGATGGACAGATGGCTGGACGGACAAATGGATGGATGGATGGATAGATGAATGGATGAATGGGTGAGGGGGTGGACAGATAGATGGAATGTGGAACACACACACACACACACTAACACTCAAGTCTTATTCAGTCTTCAAACAAAATGATAATCCCGAAATTTGCAAAAACTTGAATGATACCAGAAGACATCCAGAGAATAAGCCAGACACAGAAAGGAAAATTTTGCATGGTCTAACATGGAGAAATTAAAAACAGGCACATAAAAGTAGAGAGCAGAATGATAACTGGGGGAAACTGAGGAGTTAGGAGTGTTCATCAAAGGGTGAAAACAATTCAGTTGAACAAGATGCCTAAGTTATAGAGATCCGATGCCAGGTGTCATAAAAATTTGCTAAAAATAATTCTTGACTATTTTAACCACACATCTGCCCAGAGACAACAGCTGTATGTGCGAGGTGACATTTAAGATGCCTTTAATCCCATTCCTCAGGAAGCAGCCACAGGTGAGTCTTCATGAGTGTGAGACCAGCCTGATCTACATAGCAAGTTCCAGATAGCCTATGAGACTCTGTCTTTGAAAAAGAAAAGAAAAGAAAGTAAGAGAGAAGTTGTTTAGAAAAAGAAAGTTTCAGTGGGGTTAGTAGTGTAGAAAGACACTGAGGGGTGAATACAATCAAATCACATAGTATATAATGTATTGTAATAATACATATAATCATATGTACTTTATAATATAATCTCAGACATTTTGTTTTACAACATTAGTATCAGAAATTATGCATTGAATGGAGAGCCCATAGTCTTCTAAACTACATTTTCAGTTAGTAAAATACATTTATTATGGATAACAATACATGTTTTGAATGTATGTGTCTATGAATGTTTGTGTTTATCGCTGTGCAAAATTATTCTGGTGGCTACACGTATTCGCAAAAAGTCCTTATGAAAAATGCAACTTAATTCTGACCATTGTGCTTATAAGCAGCAATGCAAAGATGCAGAGAGAGGGAGACCTGGAAAGACCAGGTCTCCAGACATGCCACGCTGTGTCTCTGAATCTCCCTCTTTCTACAGCAAATGTCCGATTCAACTTCCCAGTTTCATAAATGAGAGACTAAATGAACTAAGAGAATTTAAGTGGCCAGCCAGTGATTTCGTTCTGGGGAAAGAGCTGACTTCACATCTGTCTTTTGCTGCAGGAGAATTACCACACTCTACCCTGCTGTGTTCAGAGATCTGCAGCTCACAGGACAGCTGCAAGATAGTCCACCCAGCCCAACCAGAACCAAAAGGATTTCACCAATGTTCTGCCTGGCCTCCCAGGTGAAAAACTTTCTCACAAGAACCTGGCTAAGTCAACAGGGTGCCTTGGAAGAAACCCCATCCTCAGAAAGGCAATCGAAGAAGAGACCCTTCTTGTCCTCTGCCCCGTCCCATTGTGTGAGACCAGAACCCATCAGCCATCTGGAGCTCCGATTACAATATAAAACTTAAGGATTCTGTTTGTGTGCCATGCTTACTAAATCAAGGTTTCAGAAGTCATCTTTGATCTCTGAGAGTGTCTGTTGGGGGCAGGGGGTGGAGGAGGAAGGCAGGAAGCCATATATGGAAATGCATTTGACTGAAGCAGGATGCAGCACCAAGTTCTGTTTCTGATTAGGAGTTCTTTCTTTCTTTCTTCCCCAGCTGTGGCTGTCCTGTACCTTGTGGAAGACTTCGCCCCACCTTGCTTTGGTTCTCGGAGCCACACCTTATTAGAAGCTGAAAGCAACACGCCTGAAGAAAGCTGTGCCCTGAGGACAAAAGGAGGTGCAAGCTGCTTAGCCTAAAGTGGCCATTCCCCCTCTTTCCATTTGAATACATCCTCTTTTCTGTTTCCTTTTGTCACCCAGAACAAGTGTGATGTACTAGCACTAACTGTTAAAAGCAGTTTTAGGTAAAGGAAGGGAAAGGAAAGTGGAGGGGTCTCCCCCCCCCCCACAAAAGCCAACCTCAATTTATGTCAAAGAGGCTTAAAAGACCTTGGGATTAAAGCAATAAACTTGGTGCTGTCAAAGCTAAAATGCGCTAACAATTTAGCGCCAAACGCATGTTGTTCAATATCATTTCATATTATATTATGTCACAAAGAGCTGACGGTTCTGTATCACCCTGACAGGGCTGATTTACTCTGAAGAATTCATCGACATTTTGCAACAGTCAAAGCTGACTTCATTTTGTTTGGATGGACAGTGGGAAATGTCTCTCCCTTCCAGTTCGAGGATGCCTCTGAAAACCGATCCCCAGCGCAGAGAAGATGCCAGGCTCAGCCCACAGCTCTGTCAAGTGAGGCCTTTGACGGCAGCAGCAGGCTTCTCCTAGCTCTCCTTGGCAAGGTATTTAGAGGAAAGAGTTTAATAAAAAGTCAACAGCACTTAAATTAGACCATGTATTTGGCATCCCCGAAAGTACCCAGATCTTGAGCCAACTCCTCAGAAGAAAATTACACAAAAGGGTTGCCCCTTGTTTACATGTCAATCATCTGTAAATTCACTCAGACATTCATCGCTTTATCACACCGTGCATGTGTGACTCACTTCACCCCACTTTCTGTCTCGTGGGCCAGCACATAAAAGCACAAGGAGTCAGAATGCTTGGACATCAAACGTAGCTGGACCTCGGGTCTATGGGACTCAAGTCTCAGAGACAATT
Organism: Microtus ochrogaster; assembly: GCF_000317375.1. NCBI lineage: Eukaryota > Metazoa > Chordata > Mammalia > Rodentia > Cricetidae > Microtus > Microtus ochrogaster. The sequence continues at coordinate 1,882,106 of NW_004949130.1, forward strand.
TTTCTTAGAGAAACTACTGAAGAGAAACTGGCTCTGAACTTGCGTAGCCTGTACCTCAAAGAGCTAAATGAAAAACCAGGCTGTTTATAACATCCAGTAAATACACGCACTGTATAAAGTGGCTCGTACAAATGTTCATTGCAGGCGAAATGTGCAGTGCATTTGAATTCTTAGGGCTAAATCATTGTGCCACAATTGCTGGATATTTGTGTAAGATTATTTTTATTCTTTGTCCAAAACTTTTTTTGTTTGCTTCATTTTTGCATTTTGAGACAAAGTTTCTCTATGTAAAGACCTGGGTTGACTTGACCTTAAACTTGGGACCCTATCTTGGGCCTCCCAAGTGATGAGATCACAGGCAAGTGTCAGCATGTGACTTCTTTTTCTTTTCATCTTTATGGATATTTTCGAAGGGTGTGTTTGTGTGTGTGTGTGTGTGTGTGTGTGTAATACATATGCATATATGTATATATGATATGCTTTTACTTATAAAAGAAATCAAAAATTACAAAATAATGAAAGTAGGAGTTTAAAGTCATGGTGAACATTTTTTTTTGTAAAGTTTAAACCACAAACAGAAATCCTAATTTCATGGGATTCTAAACTTTACTTTCTTTAAAGGGCAAATTAAGGGATGATTGGGTCTCTGACCTGCAAGAAGAGGCATGAATACAATGATCTCTTGATGCCACTGCCCAACGACTGTCCAGGATTTCATCTTGGGTGTCATTGGGACATTAACAGAGACTGTGATTGACAGCCCGGGGGTGGTGGTGCAAATTACCACTGGGACTGGATCGGTGCTGAGAACACTCCAGATGACAGAATTCAAGGGTTCCAGAAAAGGGAGATGTGTGTGTGTGTGTGTGTGTGTGTGTGTGTGTGTGTGTGTGTGTGTGACTGCCTGCCTTTGTTGTGTGTGTCTGTTTGTGTGTGAATGCACACACACATGGAGAAGAGGGAGTGACTTTTTTTGACCAAGTCATTTTCACTGCTTGAAGAAAAGGGCTTCAGGAAACCAACTCTTTCCCCAGGCATGCATTGCTGTTGGGTGAGGTACAAGACCCTTCCCTTGACTATAAAGCCCTTTGCCTTTTTCCAACTTCTCCCCTTCATTTCCCACTGTGCTCTGCCCACTGTCCACCCCAGCCACCCACTGGCTTGATTTCACAACACACAAGCTCCTTTAGATCTCGACCCTTTCCATAGATGTGCCCCCACTCCTCTTTCCCTGACTGACTACTTCCCTTGTGTGGAGAAGAAGACAGCTGACCTTCAGCGACCAGCTTTCCCGGGCTGCATTCCTCCTGTCGACAAAAGAAGGGACGTCCTGGGTGTGGAGGCATGCACCTGGAACACCAGTACAATCTCTTTTTTTTTTTTTTTGGTTTTTCGAGACAGGGTTTCTCTGTGGCTTTGGAGCCTGTCCTGGAACTAGCTCTGTAGACCAGGCTGGTCTCGAACTCACAGAGATCCGCCTGCCTCTGCCTCCCAAGTGCTGGGATTAAAGGCGTGCGCCACCACCGCCCGGCTATAAGTACACTTAATCTCAAGCCTAGACTTGGCTGCATGGAGTCGCTATGTGTTAAAACAAAAAACAAAATCTATATTAGAAAAGAGGAACTTCTTGAATCTGTCTCCTTTTCTCTGCCGGAACTGATTGACAGACACTTAGTAGTAAGCTGCGCCATGGGGCCCTTTTGTTACGTGCTCCAAACCCAACAGAGGTTCTACACAGCCGAGTGACAGACCATGGTCCGCTCTGGCCAGCAGAGGCCACGTGAATGAATGTCCTGTGCCAATCAGGCCCCTCTCTGAGACTGCGGTTGTCCCACATAAAGGCACACCAAGAAAGCATATTCTAAAAGAACTTTCTTTTTGGTCCTGTTTCGTGGGTTCTGTAGTCCATTTTCTCCACTGGTTGGGAAACCACAACATTTCTGAATTTTCATCTAAAGTCCTTACTGATTTGGGGTGCTGTACAAAGCACTGCCCAAATCACCCTGCAATCCATTAAGAAGCCATAAATCTTTTGTTCTCTGCGTAGTGCACAGAGGTGTGCACAACTTTTAGCTGTTGATGTTTTAAAGCAGCTCGGGCTGAATTTGAACCCTCATCCTCTTGCCTTGGGCCTAGGAATGCTGAGGTGTGCACCGCCAAGCCTGCCTGGAACATGACTTTCTAACAGGTCAGTGGAAGCCTAAGATGGCCTCCTTAGCTCTAAATACCTTCACCTTGGAAGAAAGAGCTGGAGAGAGTTTTTGGCGATTAGAGTTGACATGTGACCTGATGATAGCCAATGAGAGGCAAACAACTGGTGAAACTACCATAGCCTGTACTGGAGGGTAGTGCAGTTACTGATGCTGCAGCAGCCATCCTGTAAGCAGAGCTCTGAGAGGGACAGAACCCAGGCTGAAAACTGACTTTGAGCTCAGCCCAGAGGTCTTTGGACCACAAAGTATCACGCCTTGTTGTCACTGGTTACCAAACACCCTTTGAGGCTCTCATAGGCTCCTATTGCCTATACAGAAAGAGTTTTTATGAATGGACATTTCCATTACTACAACCTGGCTCCCCCTCTGGACCAGTGACTCAAAGGCACCCTGTGCTGTCCCAGAGCAAAGCACAGTCCCTGGGCCTGAGGACCTCACCCTGTCCCCTACTTTTAACATATTAGGGGAACTGAATTTGTCCTATGTTTTGTGACATGTTTCTCCCCTGCCTCTTTCTTCCCCCTGCTACCTCAGTTTCCAGAAAAGGAGAGTTGCCACTCCCAAGCCAACTCTCCCCATAACTGTCCCTCCTGAGGTCCCATTCTGTAAGGAGGGAACTTGGAGGTAATATCCTAAGTAAGTCACTTTTAAGTCCTGTGTCTTTGTTGTCACAACCCTACCCCTAAGGCAGCAAACCAGGCTTTTATTCTTCTGGCAATGTCCCCTGACAAGGGTCCCCATCTCCTGCTGGAGGCTTTCCAACCACTTAATACAGTTTTTCAATTGCCACTCTTATGGACTTGTGTCTACCCCTGAATGGATTGCCTTAGGAACCCTCCTCTCCAGAACTCTGACTGACAGCATCAGAATGATCCCTACACTATGGCGATAGTCACCAATGTTCATTATGACGTAATGGCATCCATCCACAGATCAAACTTTCACAGCAAAGTGCATTCATTATTACCCCCTTTCTCCTTCTCCACAGCACACAGAACAAATGGGTGTTTGGGGGCGGCTCATAGGTAGCACGCATGCCAAGTACATGTAGCATGGCTCGTACCTCCTCTCTCAGGCTCCAGCATCAAGGCAGGAGCCATGCATCCCAGGAACTGAGCTGGGTGACGGGATTGCTCAGGCAAGGAAGAGCCTGGGGCAGATTTGGTTGCTCCCACTCTACCACCAGCTAGGAGTTAATTCATTAACTCCACATCTCTTTCAAACAGCAGGACATGACACCCAGAGAGCAGACACAGCCTGTGAATGCTGGTTCTGCCCTGCTGGGAGGGGCAGGGGAGCTGATCCAGGCTCCCAGAGCTGCAAGCTCTAAAGCTGAGACTCCCCCAAGAGAATACAGAGTGAGGAGATCCTAAACGCAGTCTCTCCTAGGGGCACAGCTTCTAGTTTTAAGACAGCAGTGTTTGCTGAAATGGAACAAGGAAATTACACATCTGTAAGCTGCGGCAGAGGCCTCCCGGTTCTCCTGCTCACAGTACAACAGAAGACCCCACAGACTCAGGAGCCCTGCTCCCCATCCTTCTCCCGACATCCCACTCCAGAGGACCCATGACTTCATATGACAGTGACCAGTTCTAAGGACTCAAAGTCATGTTCCTGTGAGGGGCATCTCTCAAATCATACCAGGGACATACACAAAAGAGAAGCATTCTGGATCCTTTCTATCAACTGGGTCTTAGGTGCTCACCAAAGAGGAGCTGTAAAAATAGACCAAGCAAGTGTGGTGGGAGGTCTCAGAAACCCACTCTGCCCACAGGCAGTGCTGCAGACCCTATGTCTAGAGTTTGTCTATGGGGGAATAACTGGGTTGATGTAAACTCCTTGTTAAAAAATAAAGCCTGTGGTGGTTTGAAAGAAAATGGCTCTCAAGAGAGTGGCACTATTAGGAGGTGTGACCTTGTTGGAATAGGTGTGGTCTTGTGTAGGAAATATGTCACTGTGGAGGTGGGCTTTGAGGTCTCATATATGCTCAAGATGCTGCCCAGTGTCTCAGACCACTTCCTGTTGCCTGTGAGTCAAGATGTAGAATTCTCAGCTTCTTCTCCAGCACCATACCTGCCTGAATATCACCATGCCACACCGTGAGGATAATGGACTGAATCTCTGAAAATGCAAAGTACCCCAATTCAATGGTTTCCTTTATAGGAGTTACTGTGGTAATGGTGTGTCTTCACAGCACCAAAAACCATAACTAAGGCAGAAGTTGATACTAAGGTCTGGGGTGTTGTTGTGCTAGGCCTGAGCATGCTTTTGTTTGAAGAAATATGAATTTTGGAAGTTTGGCTTAGGAAAGCAGTGAAATGCTTTAAGCGTTGATTAATGGACCATGCTAGTAGGAGCATGGAGGACAATGTTGTTGAGAGTTAAATTGTGGGTACCTGGATCAAGAGGCTTCAGAGGAGAAGAATGTTAGCATGTGGCCCAGAGACCAGTCTTGTGATGGTTTTTGTGGCTGCTTTTTGCCCTTGTCTGAAGAGTCTACCTGAGGCTAAAGTCAAGAGTTTTGGGTTAATTCCATTGACAGAGGAAATCTCAAAACAGCCTATTATGGACTCTATCGTGTCCATAATGAAGACAGATAATGAAAAGGAGCAGCTGAGCAAGGAAAAACATTTGAGGAGAAAAGGAAGATCAGAAAGTGGAATGGAGCTAAGTCCTGTGCTCAAGGAGATGAATGGGTTAAGAAATGGAAGAAAGGGAGTGGTGACATCAGGTCAAGATCTCACCCAGCTCAGTTTCCAACTTGTGAAAAGGAAATAAAGAAAGGGTTAGAGACAGTTGTGCTGATGCATGTCTCTAATCTCAGCACTCCGGAGGCAGAGGCTGGCAGATATTTGAGTTTGAGGCCAACCTGGTCTACAGATCCAGTTTCAGAACAGCCAAGCTTAGGCAGTGAAGACAGCTTTGAAAACAGAAAACTGGTGAAGATGTAATTGAACAAGGGGGCATGTTCCAACCTCAACAAGCAGCAGAACTTGGCAGCTTCAGCCACATGGTTCTAGACTTAAGGACAGAAGACAGGCATTATGGAATCTCCCTCCACCACTAAGGAAAACTACGGAGTCCAAGGACGTGAGTCCCTGAATGGAGGCCTAAAGATGCCATTGTGTGAAGCTGTGAAGTTGAAGTCTGGATTGCCCTGGAGACCCCAAAATGTTGGAGATGCCAGAACTGTGGGACACCTACCAAGGAAAGCTGCTAACAGGGAATGGAACCAGCCCAAGAGAAAGAACTGTGATGCAGTTAACAAAGCAGAAAGGATTTGGAGATCTGAAGAGTACTTAGATATCAGGAATGGAGATGCAGAGTTTGGAGTTTTTCCGGCTGGTTTTTGGTCTTGCATTGGCCCAGTATTTCCTCACTATGCTCCCTTCCAGACATTTTGTAATGATAATGTATATTTTGTACCATTATATGTTAAAAGTATGTAAACTGCCTTTTGATTTTGATTTTTACAGAGAAATACAATTAAGAGATTACATGAATCTGAAAAGAGACTTTGAACTTTGAGACTTTTAAATAAGTTTTGTACTGTTATAGATTATAGGGACTTTTGAAATTGAACTAAATGCATTTTTGCATTATGATATTACTATAAGCTTTTGGGGGCCAGGGAATGGAATGTGGTGGTTTAAAAGAAAATGGTCCCCAAATGGAGCGGCACTAATGGGAGTTGTGGCCGTGTTGGAGGAAATAGGCCTCTGTGGAGGCAGGCTTTGAGGTCTCATATATGCTCAAGATACCCACCCAGCATCTCAGACCACTTCCTGTTGCCTGTGAGTCAAGATGTAA
>NW_004949130.1:1888648-1893384 GCF_000317375.1 Microtus ochrogaster
TAAGAGTTGCTGTGGTCAAGGTGTCTCTTCACAGCAATATAAACCCTAACTAAGTCAAAACTCCACGCAATTTGCATTTGTAACACCATAAACTGACACATATTCCTTTTTTCTCAAAAAAGAGGCTAATGATCTTTATGAAAAATTGTGTTTTTGTCCTTTTTTAAAGTTAAAAGCAAGAATTATTTTACCCATATAAAATTTCTTTATTACTTTCACCTCTGGAAAAAAATCAGAGTGGCAAATTCTTCCAGTACCTGTCACAGACAAGGCATAAGCAATGTGGCCCAGTAAAACCCACATAGCATAGAGCAAGTACTCTATAGAGCCTTCCTCTGACCAGCAAACAAAACACAGAAGGAGAAAGCACTCACCTAAGGTGGTCAGGAAGGTCAATACCACATGTGAGTTAGAAAATTAAATTTTTGGTATCCCTGATTGACAGATTTCATCGATAAAGAGAATGGAAGGAAATGGGTGTAGTGAGAGTATAGTAGTTTAAATATAATTGGCCCCTATAAACTCATAGGGAGTGGTAGGATTAGGAGGTGTGACTTTGTTAGAGTGGGTATGGCCTTCTTGGAAGAGGTGTCTCACTGTGACATGGGCTTTGAGGTCTTCTATGCTCAAGCTACAGTCAGTATAGAGACAGTTCACTTCCTGCTGCCTGCAAATCAAGATGTAAAGCTCTCAGCTCCTCCAGCACCATGTCTGCCTGCAAGCCACGATGATAATGGCCTAAACCTCGGAAACTGTAAACCAGCCCCCAGTTAAATGTTTTAGCTTTTAAAACTTTCTGAATGTCTCTTCACAGTTAACATAGCTTCCAGTCAAAACCTTAACTAAGACAGAGAGGCAGATCATAAACTGAAATATGGCCATAACTAACTGCTTGAACAACTTCTGGCTCACAGCACCAGTTGGTCAACACTTTACAGTTTGCAAATAGTTTTCACCAGTTAGTCGACTCTTCCACGAATTTATACATTAAATTAAAATCCTGTTTTTCTCAGGAACTCGATGCTTTAGTTGATGGTGAACCTCTATTATCACTCTGCATAGATTTAGAATCACCTAGGAGACTTTTGCAGCCCTGGATTGTGTCTGTGACAGGGATTCCAGAGGGGTTAGCTGAAGTGGGGAGATGCACATTCAATCTGGGTGACACCATTCTCTAGCCTGGAAGCCCATGTGTGGTGAGAGAATTAAAGGGAGCGAAATGAGTAACAGGAAGCCCTGGGCAGACAAGCAGGGGTTGGAGTATTAAGGGATGCAAGTGCAGGTGTCGGAAACTAGTGAAGGTGTGAAGTGAGGGAAGAACTCCTTCCTTGCTCTTCAATATTTCCAGTGTGACTTTTCCATTATCTCTCCATGAGCCTCACCCGCACTCCAGCTTGGGAGTTTTCTAGATCATCCACATAGGGGATCTTCTCAAGAGGTGAGCCTGATATAGTATAGCACAGTCTTTGCTATGAAGCCCAGACTTCTTGTAGGAGGCTGCCAATTCATTTCCCAGCCACCCAGACTCCCAAAATAACCACACAGAAACTATATTAATTTAATCCCCACTTGGCCCATTAGCTCTAGCTTCTTATTGGCTAACTCTTTCATCTTAATTTAACCCATTTCTATTAATCTGTGTATTGCCACATGGCTGTGGTTTACCAGCAAGGTTCCAGCTTGTCTGTTCTCAGTGGTGGTCACATGGCATCTCTTCAACTCTACCTTCTTTCTTCCAGCATTCAGTTTTCTTTTCCCTGTCTATCTCTATTAGACCCTATCACAGGCCAAGGCAAATTCTTTATTCATTAACCAATGGTATTTACAGCACACAGAGGGGAATCCCACATCACAGACTGACTTCAACCTCATTAATCCTTTTGCAGCATTCTGAATGCTGGGACTAAAGGCCTACAACGCGACTTTCAGTATTTATATATTGTGCTGTTGTAATTGCCCTGTTGTTACTGCCCATAGATATTCATCTTCTTCTATCATTCAACATGGAGCTACAGCATTTACCTAAATTATTCTAATATAATAAAAACTCAAGAGTCAGAAATTAAGATAAAGACCTGATAAATTTGAGGTACAATGGTAAGGCCATTGGCTGACCCTCTCTCCATGTTTTTCCTGATCTATCAGCTCTGAAATTCCCCAAGAATCCCTTTTCTCTCTTCCTGTCCCTCTCTGTCACACCCCTTCAATCCTCCAACAACTCGATAGCTAATCCCTATCAGCCAATCACTGACTCCATCCTTTGATTCAAAGTGGCTTTATTAGCACAGTGGAATGTCTGCATACACAATTGTCCCACAACATTTTCTCCTTTGTTTTTAAATAAAAAGGAAAGGTTTTAACTCTAACATAGTAAAACTATATTCAATAAGATCAGTTACTGAATAAGAAGTATATTCACAATGTCGTCTTTTAGTATTTGGCAAATTCAAAGAAAATACTTTAATTTCTATCCTATCTTGGTGAGTCCAAAGTTTTATACCTAATTTACATTTTATCATAACTAACGAAAACTGTAACTATAACTATCTAATCTTCAACTACATCAGAGACATGAGAAGAATATACTATTACCTGAGTAAACGGGAGGTGCAGAGCTAGCAACTTCCAAAACTATAGAAACAACAGAGACATCTGCCTACCTTGACAGTCACCATAAGGTTCTTCTGCAAGTCTGGGATATTCATCTTCAGGCTACAGGTCTCAGATATCAAAATAGTTCTTATAAAGCAGGAATTATTAAAAGACATACCTTGTCTTGGCAAAAGTCATCAGTCACCTCTTTTATATCCTACTTGTACAGTTTGAACAGCATACTATCAGCAGTCAAAGCAAGGGTAGCCTCTTGTCTAAATGACCAGCCTTGACACATTGAAAGTAAACTCCTTATGGAGGTTCTTCAATGCCTATTGTCCTCTCTTGAAGTAAATTGGTACTGCCAGGAGCATATGTGTCTCATTGTCAAAAAAAGCCCTATGTTATTAAAATATCTTAAAGGTTATATTCTGTAGGTCTCTAAAGAGTTTAAATATCTATCTATTTAAAATATATCTCTATTTGACTTAGAAAACATATCTAGCATGATTATAATTTTGGTTGTTATAGATGAGTATTAACCTGTATTTCTTTGTTACACTAAATACCTTTCAAGGACTAGAACATTAAATTTTCTATGGACTACACAGATACAATATCTTAAAGAAGAATAGAAACATATATACAGTACAGTCAAAATTATCTTACATTTATATCAATTTATAAAAATATCTTAAGCAAGAGTAGAAACATATATATAGAACAAAAAAATTACCTTAAATTTGTATCAATATGCAAAACTCCATGCCAATATGAAATATTTGAGACTACTATTTGCTTTTATAGTTTAAAAGTAGATTTAGTAACCTGACCTTTTTCTATTATCCTATATCCACCCATTTCCTTTTTAGAATAAGATCCTAGCATTTACTATCCTTTGTTCAGTTTCCTCCCTGACCATGACCAATAACAACTTGTAATCAGCCCCCATAAATGTTGATAAATATCCACCAAATGACAAAAAAAATACCCACCCCACCTTTGGAAATGTGTGTGTCATATTCTTAATATTACTTCTTGTTGTCTCAGGGTGGTTGCATCTTTAGGAGTCCCTGAAAAAAAATTAAGCTAAAGATCAAGTCCTGGGAGAGTTAGATGTTGTCCAGTCTCCATGTGATAAGAAAGTTCAAGACTTAGCTGAAGTTTTGACTAAAATAGCCTATGATGCTAGACCATCTTACCTAACTGCCTTGAAATTGTCCTGAGCAAATTTTAGTTCAAAGTTGATCTTTCCATGGTGTTTTTCAGTTTAGTTGTGTTACCACAATTCAGGTAGAATCATCATTGTGGGGCCCCATCATCTTTTTTGAAGACTTAAAATGTCACTATAAGGAATGGTTACAGTTTGCTGTAGAAAGCTGAAACATTTTAAAAGTCATATCTTGGAAAAGTTAAAGGATCACAATCTATTAAGTGTACCCAGGCTATACAAGCTTAATTTCTGATTACCTAGTTCAGACTCAAGCCCAAAATCACATACAGAAGGATAGATAGAGTCTTTTTCTAGAATTAATACTCTACATGACCATTAATATCATTAGAGAGGTGCATATATGTGTGTGTTTATGCATATATTAATTTTAGATATTTTGAGAGAATACTTTTCCTTAAAAAGTTTTAAAGAGTCAAAATAAAACCAAAGGTGGCATTAGAAAAGACCCTTATGAGTCATTTTATTTATTTTTCCTGATTTATAACCTGCCATTTATATTTGTATCCATATAAAATGTAGGGGCTCTAGAAATTGATGTCTCCCATACAATGTGAGGAAGGATCCAATTAGTTATTTTATCAACTTTAATTTCTTGCTTTTGGGATATTTGCGATAATCTTGCCCCCCACTTACTGCAAGCTCTTTGTCAATGTTCATTTTCAAAAAAAAGGGCCATTGATATTTTTGTTGTGCCCTGGTTATGAACAATCTGAACAGTATGTGACTATTCTTGATAATACCTTTTAATATTTCTCTCAGAAGCATTCTTTATTTTATGGTTTGCTTCTGAGATTGGAGGAATTTTAATATGTATTTCCATTGCTGTAATAAACCACATCCTCACAAATTCATTATATTAGCCACATATGATTTAAATTTTCCTGTCATTTTAGGCCTATACACTCAACAC
>NW_004949130.1:1894520-1895791 GCF_000317375.1 Microtus ochrogaster
TTCAAAAGCCAAAGATTCAATTAATGTTTATCTAATTTTTGGATCTGATAGCATTCTATTTACAGCTGAAGTCAGTCTTTATAAAACATCAGTGAAGGCTTTTGGAGTGGAGAGGTTGTGTAATTTTAGAAAATGACTCAGTCCTCTTTCCTGATTCTTCAATCTTGTTCCAAACATTTAAAGTTGTTATATGGCATAGGGCCAGGATATAATCATCAAATGTAAATTGCCCTTGCAAATCAACATTCTGAGCCTCACCAAGGAGCTGGTATTGGGAAATTTTAATACTCTAACACTATTTTCTGTTCTATGACCCTAACTTCCTTTTTCTACCATGTTTTGATGAAGGATTCCCCTCTGTATGCTGTGAATACCATTGGTTAATAAAGAAGTTACTTTGGGCCTATTGCAGTGCAGAATAGGTCATGGTATGAATTTCAAGCAGATAGAGGATGAGAGAGTAGACAAAGTTGAGGAGAAGACATGTAGCTGCTGCAGGAGACAGATGCCAGACACCAGACAGAACCTTACCAGTAGGCCACAACCATGTGGCAATACACAGATTAATAGAAATTTGTTAATTTAAGATGTAAGAGCTAGCCAGCAATATGCTTTAAATATTTGGCCAAGCAGTGTTGTAGTTAATACAGTTTCTGTGTGATTATTTTGGGTTTGGGCAACTAGGCACAAACAAGCAGTTTCAGCTTACAATGTTTTCTGTTGTAACTGAGTACCAGATTCCAATATTGTTATAACTGTTTCCAGTCTTGTAGAATAATTCTGTTCTGAGTTGTCCATGAATTTAACACCTGCTTCACAAAGGTTGAATGCATACCACATGAAATGACTACTTCCTTAAACCTCTTCAAATCTAACATTTTGACAGAATCTCAGTTAACTTCTGTATAGCCTTAGGAGTGCCAATCATCTGGTTATCATTCTTGTATGATAGCTGGATAAATTAAGGTTTGTTTTCTACAATCTTAGGCCATTACTCTTTAGTTTCATAATACAATGGTATAGTAGGTTCTGCTCAAAATTGCTCTGTCTGTGTCTGAGTATCTTTCTTATTTTCATTAATGGGTCTTTCTAAAGCTTGTATCTTATCAATAGTATATCTTTCGAGACTTGTATCTTATCAGTCAAATTTTTCTTACTTTAATTAGTAAGTCTTTCTAAGGCATGTATCTTTCCAGTAGCAAGTTTTTCTAAGGCTTGAATCTTATCAGTAGTAAGTCTTCCTAAAGCTTGTATCTTATCAGTAGTAAGTC
>NW_004949130.1:1897244-1922035 GCF_000317375.1 Microtus ochrogaster
AGCGTTCTGTTCTGTTTACTCCTCCCACCTATGTTTTAACCTATCAGGGCAAGCAGCTTCTTTATTTAATTAACCAATGACCTTCCTCCATCAAGGTAAGTAAGGGGTTAATCAGCTACAGTGATCATGTTTGACTGTGGCAGCATAGAGGGTGGGCATGGCAGGGTGCCCCATGCTATGCTAATTGCACATTTGAGCTGGGGGCCACTGTGGTTGCTCATGTGACATGCAGGAAGGAAGGGGTGAGCTGTTGAAGAGCTAATGTGAGGAAATTGGTAGGAAAAACTGGAGCTGCTGAGATGCAACATGAGATAGACCCCTGAAGCCTGCTGCTAGCGGTGGAGGGCAGGATGCAGTGTGGGAGAAAACCAAGCTGCCTGCCATGAGTGTTGGTGGGGTGGATAAATAGGAATGTATTCTGTTGGCTGTCAGTGTGTCACAAGGCTCGTGGGCAGGCCTAAGACACCCACTCTGGTGCAGCAACAGGGCTGAGGAGGCCTGCAACAGGGTGACAGAGCCAACTGCTGAGAGGAGAGAACTGCTCTGCTGTGGTGCCTTTGCCACCTGGGGCATGATCTAAGACCCCCATGTTGGATGCCAGATATAATGTTTTATTTATTTAACTGATTTATTTTGTTCATTTAATTGTTCTGGTATAATAAAAACTTGGGAGTCAGAAATTGAGATAAAGACCTGACAAATCCAAGGAACAATGTAGAGTTCATTGGCTAACCTTCTCTCCACATTTCCCTTAATCCATCAGCTCTGGAAATACCCCCTGGAAATTCCCTCTTCTTTCTTTCTGGCCCTCTCTATCAGACCTTCTCAGTCCTCCAGCAACTCTATGGCTAATCCCAGTCAGCCAATCACTGACTATGTCCTTTGATTCAAGGTGGCTTTATTGGTACAGTGGAATGGCCATGAAAATAATTCTCCCACAACACGGACCCACCGCAGGAACTCTCCAGGAGGTCTTTCAGGCCTTTTGCCCAAGCCCATGGCTTCAACATTGATCCCTCTTCTTCTGAAGCATCTATCTTCTTAGAGCAGCCTTGAAGTTCTCTGATTCTCTAGGATGCATACAGCCATGGAAGGACCATCCAGCTCCCAATCTTACAAGTCAATTGACTTCATCTTGCTCTATAATTATAGATGCCTACATATAGCACATATGTAACATATATAAACTCATAGACCCTTTAGTTACACTTGCCTGACACAGGGTAACTTGAATGGAAATGTTAAACCAAAGATGAGTCAGATTTGAGAAGAAAGATCACAGGTTGAGCTTGTATGCCGCAAAGTTTCTGAAATCTTTGAACCATTCTCATGAAGATGAAACCTAGATGGAACTATACGTCTGGTGCTCATGGAAAGTTGAATCTGTTGAAGATTAGTATGTGAAAGTTATAGATACAGAAGCATGATAGGTAGTATACATCTGAGCAACCCACCATACAACATAGTAACTCTAGTTAATAGCAATTCACTGTGTGCTTGGACATACTGAAGAGCAAATTTTATGTGTTCTTGCCACAAAAATGGAACTGTGTGAGGAAAAGCATATTAATTGTCTTGATTTCACTTTCAATAATTTATGCCTACTTTATACCGTAGTTCCAAGCTGTGTTTGTTTCAATGGTTTATAGATGTTAACTAAGTGTCTCAGGGGTAAAAAGAATAGCTGCTCTTCCAGAGAACCCAAGTTTTGTTCCAAAGAACCTACATAGTGACTCACAGTCATATATAACTCCAGTCTTTAGGGACTGAACAGCCTTTCCTGCTTTCTGAGGCCACATAAGATACACAGACATATATTTGGGGAAAAATCCATATAGATTAAATAAAAATGAATAAATCTTTAATAATAATGAAAATATTCAAATTTGAAAAATAAGAAAAATATTAAAGAAAATTATACAACGAATGAGAAGAGATAAAATCACACTTTTGAGAAGTCTAGATGAATAGAAGAGATCAAAGTCTGCAGGAGGCAAAGGAGATACTGGAGGGGTGGGAAGAGTAGCAGGAAGATGGGGCAACCAGAAAGCAAGGCAATAATGGCTCCCCCAGTGAGACAGGGCTCATCAATGTAGAGCCACTAACAGTCAAGGGAGCAAAGAATTTTGCTCTGCTTTGGATGTGGTTTGACCTCCATCCATCTGTGTGCTGGAAACTTGACCTTCAAGTCTGGTAGAATTTATAAGAGGTGGAGCCACGGGAGAGGTCCTTAGACATTGTCACCATACCCTCAGAAAGAATTAAGACATTTCTATGAGGACCTAGACAACTTCTCTCTAGGGCAGGGGACACTGTTATAACAAACTGATCACCATCCTGCTCCACTCCTGTCTGACTTCCCGTTCCAAGATAAGATCCTTTCCCCAAAACACATTCTACTGCACGTCATGAGGACTGCACAAAACATGTGCTGAAATTCAGACTTTGAGCTTCCAGCCTTCAGACCAGTGAGCTAAATAAGCCTGGTTTTACTCATAAGGAGACCATGTCGGGTATTTTATTATAGTTCTAAGTGGTCTTACACGAATTTAAAACAGCCACTGGGTTATGAAATATACAGGTCTAAGTCATCCGTAGCCAAATGGCCTTGTTGGTAGAGTGGTGGGTAGACACCGATGACAGGAGCTTCACTGTGAATTTGAGGTAAGAAAATGGGACAAAAGGACAGGTCTAGAGATGCACACCCATCATCTTGGTTGCTTGGGAGACTGAGGCAGGAGGATCACATGTTTAGGGTCTGCCTGAGCTACAAAGTGAACTCAAGTGAGCAACTTTGGGAGACTGACTCATAAAGAAAAATGCAAAGATAGAAGACTGTATAGCTACCAATAAAGTCCTTGCCGAATGTGAGCACCCTACTTCTGTTCCAGGACTAAAACCGCAGGAGGAGAGAGATTCAGGGGGAGCGATGAACATAAGGAATTCTTCGTTTTGCTTTTTGTTTTTGTTTGTTTTCTCTAGGCAGGTTCTGGAACCCACTACTTAGACCAGGCTGGCCTTGGACTTAGAGACCTGCCTCCCTCCTCCTCTGCCTTTATCTCTCAAGTGCAGGCATTAAAGGCCTAGGCTGCATGGGTTCTTTTCAAAACCTTCCCCAGTTCAGCCACAGCTGGAAAAAGGCTATTGGTATTGAAGGGAGGCATCCCTGAGCTTTTTTTTTTTTTTTTTTTTTTTTTTTTTTTTTTTTTTTTTGTTTACTTATTTGAAGATGGGAGTACATTTACATCAATAAGGAAAGCCCTCCCTCGGAGAGAGAATCCTCTTGTAGCCAGTGGGAGGCAACAGCTAAGAACTGCAGTTTGGTGGGTTCCTAGGAAGTTAGGAGGCAGTGGGCAGGGAAAGGGAGATTGACCTTGGAGGGGGAGGTTCTCTTGTTTTCCAGCAGCAGGGGTGGGTGTGAGGGTGGAGGATTCCTGTGGGTGTCAAGAGGTAGAGAATGCAAATGTTTCTGAGTGGAGACCCACATCAGGGGTAGGTCTCATCTGCATGGTGGTCAGTTCCTTTCCCTAGAACTGAGGACACAGGTACCTTCTGAAGAAAGTCTCTCCAGGAAGGGGGGCAAATTAATCCCAGAAGCTTACCCACAGACATAAGCAGATTTGGGGGATCTTGGAAATTAGATATAATGGACTTTGAGGGGAGACCAAAAACTTGTGATCCAAGGAGGGAGGCTGAATTAGCCCCACTTTGCTTGCCCAGGTGATAGACGCATGGCCATTCCTGCTTACAGAAAACAACTCGTCCAAATAACATGATTCTTTTCACCTGAAATCCCACTGAGTCAGGATGGTGAATTTGGAGCCAATTTTTATCTACAAAGGAAGACCATACTTCCCCCCCCCCAAAAAAAATTCAAAATAAAATAAAACAGATAAAGATAACATCCCAGGTAGTTCCCCAGCACTCAAGAGCACTCATGGAAGATTGTAAGTTTGAGACTCCCCTCAGCTACATAACAAGACCGTTTCAAAATAACAAAATTTGTTTCGTTAAATTGAATTAAAATCTCAGCTCTTATCCTGGCACTTTGGAAGCTGATGCAGGAGGATTCTAAGTTCAGCACCAGCCTAGGGTAACTAGAATGATGCTGGTTAGAAGAAGTGACAGCACTGTAGATGGCAAAACAACTTTACCTCCCTACTTGGTTGCACGCTCCGTGAAACTATGGCTTGCTTCTTATTTATATACTCTGTTCCGCTAGCATTGCTTGTGGTTTCAGGCAGGGAGCAAGCTAATGGCACTTCCCAAAAGATCTGAAACTTGGGAAAGCGTTATGAAAACTTGGGGGTGTGCAAGACAAACTGAGTAATTACGACCTCACCAATCAGGAAGTCTTATGTGAATGATGTGTGCCTTTGGGGTCTTTCATTTCTGTGTTTTCCAATTACATGCAGACACGGAATCTTATTTGCTCATGAAATCATGAGCAAGGAGGTTATGGTTAGACTGATTTTAGCCTATGAAGCAGGCATTGCTGGTTGAAGGTTAAAGAATAAAGGAATATCAGAATGAAAGATAGAAGGTCTTCTTGTCTATCGGAAATCAATGATGCCAACAATCAGTAGTATCCAACACAGACCGATGGTGGAGACGAGTTCTCCAGATTCAGTATTTTGGATAGGTTTAAGTTTTGAAGGTTCTATTTTTACCATAGGCACATACCCGGCCACTGTTTTAAGGCTAAGAGGTGTGGCCTCTACACAGCTCTGCGTCTGGCTGCCGCCCCTTCTCCTTCAAGCAGGAAAAGCCGCAGTGAATCATATGGGTCTGAAGTCATTTTCTTCATCTATTCTTGCTAGTATAACTGTGATACAACAAAATCCCTGCCTGGGGGAAAGGACATTTTCTTGAGTGTGTAGAGGGCCAACGTCATGGTCAATGTCTGACCACTCTATGAATCTAAAAGTAATCTCACAGAGCCCGGGGCTGCTCAGAGGAACCCAGTAAATGTGTCATTTTTTTTCCCCTGTGTGCTTCAAACCCAATGCATGATCCATACAAAAATTCTCCATACACCTCCTATGTGTGTTAATATTTTGCTGATATTAGCAAAGAAAGAAATACTTGGCAAAACAGTAAGGGTATGACAGGGCTATATTTTTAAAGATGAATTAAGAATAAGGAACTCACTGAGAATTTTGGATGTCGATATTAGATGAGGGACACAGTCTCATTTTCCTTCTAAGGCGCCCTGTATTTTTGGTTTTGTTTTTCAATCTGTGTGAGGCCAGAAATATGCATCCCATTCGGAAGATATCCTTGGGTTTCCAGGAGGAGTCAGCTGCACGGGATAGGGTATGACCGAGTCTACTTTGTTTCTTAAATATCTGAGACTACCGGAAGGATCTATTAAGCCGGAGGCCCCTGTTAATGCAACATTAGAGAACTTGATTAGAGGCCAGCACTCGGGAAAATCATTTCGGTTCTGCACATGCTACATTGCACATGTAATATGTTGTGCGTGATGTTATTTGTCATTTATTAAATGTGTGCACTAATAGGAAGTATTCCCGTTCCTAACTATGGAGTGATAAGAAGTGCAATCTTGTGTCACCCTTGGGGTCAAGAAGTCTGACTTCCCTAGTGACTTGCCAAGGCAAGGGCCATTCCCTAAGTTTATTCTTATTAGGTACACACTGCGCTCCAGGTGTTCTGTAATATGTCCTGAAACCATGACTGAATAACACAGAACCTCTGCTCACCCCATCACCCCAGAAGCTTATAGTTTAATGGGGAAGAAGGAGCCCCAGAATTATGAGACAATGAATTAAATCCATCATGCCACATGCAGCTGGATTGTCATACCGAATGTAGCTGTCCACAATTATGGGAGTGCTGGCTAGTTCTTTTGTCAACTGGACACCGACTAGAGTCCCCTGGTAAGAGGGAGCATGAATTGAGGAATTAGCTCCATCAGACTGTCCTGTGGGTGCGTCTGCTGGGCATGTTCTTGATTAATAATAATTGTTGTGGGAATGCCCAACCCACAGTGGGTGGTGCCACCCCTGGACAGGTGGTCCTGGGTTTATAAGAAAGTAGGTTGAGCAAACCATGAATAGCAACCCTGTAATCAGCTCCCCGCCGTGGCTTCTGCTTCAGTTCCTGCCTCCAGGTTCCTGTCTTGGGTTATCTTGATGGTAGACTTGAACCTGTAAGCCAGTCTGATAAAGTCTGTCCTCCCTAGGAGGCTTTTCATCATGGTGTTTATCAGAGCAATAGGAAGAGAAGTAGGCTAGGGAGGAAGGCCCTGCAGAGCCTGTAATGGTGGTGCTGGGGTGTTGGCTGTCCACACCACACCACACCAGGAAGCAGAGAACAGTCATTGAGCAGCAAAGCTCTACCCTCGGTGAAGTGGTGTAGCAGGAACTCTGAGCAGATTCTGCTTGCTAAAAGCCCTAGTCTCCCAAAGAGCAGCAGCAGCAGGCAAACAAGCGCTCACTCCCTGGGCTTGTGGGGGACATTATAGATTTAAAGCCACCAAGTCGCACAGTGCTCATCCTAAGTCACATCCACCCACGAATCCTCAGAGCAAAGCTTAGATTCTGCTGTTACTCCTCTCCAGCCACCAAGACGCACCCCTCCCAATGAATAAAGCATGAAGGGACACTAGCTAATAAGACGCCATTGCTTTCTTATGTCATGAGGCAGGCTTATTTAATATGCTAGTTAAAAATAATCTATTTTATTAACAGCTAAAAACCTGGCATTCCTTCCTTCCCTTGCTCTAATTTATTTAGTGATTTTTTTTTCAACAATATTCGCTGTTCATCCATCTTGACTTTTTTCTCCATCTCTTACGAACTGGGTTCTTGTAAGTCCTCTTGGTTATGCCTCTGCTGACTTCTGCTTTTCTGGGGAAACTCCTACAAGAACAAGAACAACTGCAGGCTGTTCTGCTTGCTTCCCAAATTGGTTGACTCTCATATTTATTACTATTGTTGTTGTTGTTATTACTAATTATCTTACTTTTGACTTGCTCAAACTTTTTGATCAATTTGTCACATCCTCATGTCCTGTTAGCGCTAACCTTCTAAACTCAGCATACCTACTGTCTACCTGAATGCCTGTCCCTTGAGATCATTTCTGATGAAACCTCGTAGGCAGGCATCTCGGTCATTTCAAATGTGCCCAACTTTTCCGGTTTTAAATAATTCTTAAAGTACTTTCCTTAGTTCTTGCTGGGCTCTGCTGCAGCTTTACTTCTATGTGCGTCTATTTGATATATTCAAAATCATTTTATAAGCTTTGTTCGATACTTGATTACCACAGAGTATCAATCCTCCATGTCCTTTGAACTCCTCTGCCAGTCTTCACTCATTTCAAACCTCACTGTGTGTCACCACGAGACCAATAGAGACAATCTTCCACATATGAAATGTCTAGTTCCTTTCACCTTTTTGGATATTCGCAGGCACTACCTCTGCGCGCCATTGGTAAGTGCTTCATGAATTTGACATTGCGCCAAGACAGGGAGCTGCTTTGATCACTTCTTCAGAATTCCCCCGCAGTCCGCACATAGTTATCCTCCATTTGAGTTTGAGAATCTGGTTGTCAATTTCCATAATAATCTCATTGCAATTTTTATTGGGGATACATTAAAATTTTAGATAATTTTAGAGGGAGGCAACATTTTAAAAATAGATCTTTCCAGTCGTGAGGATTAATCAGGCAATCCTCCATTTATATTCAAGTCAATGTGTTAAATGTGAGGTCTTTCCGTGAAGGCCTAGTATTATTTATCATCAAACTCACTTACTCATGCCATCATTTATAAATTCGTGACGTCCCTGGATGAGGTGCAGGGCACTTGTCTACTGCCGGGACGTCAGAACGCTTTTGAGTTTTTACCTATTAATCTTGTATCCCACCACTTCAATGAAATCAGACATCAATATTAATGCGTTGTTAATTATTGCAGTTGTTAATAGAGTCTGTTGGATTATTTAAATTAGTTAATTATATCATCTTCAAGTTTTCTCTCCAACTTTAATTCCTCCATTTTCTCCCATACTAATTACCTAATACGTTCAGTAAGAGGTTGAGTAACTAAACACGTTGTGTTTTCTTTTCAAATGTTTAAACAACACTTCCTTACACCTGCAATGCTGCTTCTGGGATCTCCTATTTTGATGTTACTTCTTATGTAGTTTTTGACACTCTCACACACGTACACAATGCATTGTACTCATATTCTCTCCCCATTGTTTTCTTTCATCTCTGTCTCACTCATGTTAAAACCATCTTCTCGCTTCCTTCCAGCTGCGCGCGCGCACACACACACACACACACACACACACACACACACGTGTGCTTTTGTATGAGCAGGTCTTATGCACATAGTGTCAACTGCTGTGTTTGTTACTACAGCAACCACGCCACGTTCAGAAGGCAGCATTCTCTCACTCTTACACTGTTTCCGTCCCCTCTTCCACCGTGTTCCCCGGCCCTCAAAGTAGGTGATGTCAGCTGTCATTTATTCTCGGCTCTTTGACCCACTATGAGTCTCTGTTCATATTGAACGAGGCTTCTCTGACTAAACCCGAGAGTTCTATTAGTCTACAGGTATAAACAAATATTTAGAAGGTAGTTTAGACACATGTTCATTTAGCAATCGATGAGGAGTGGATTCCTCCATAGGGCCCGGGACCTCCCCATTATGTTTTTAGCCAAGTTTACAGTGCCTGGCTTATCTTCCCTTCCACAGAGTAGGCCTCAGAGCCAATCAGGAGATAGTTGGTTACCCCCCAAACAATCATGCCACTATTGTACTAGTAGCTGTATCTTGCCTGTGAATTCAGCATTGTAGCATGTAGGAATCATACCTGGGTGAGATTGTTGAAGTCCTTTCTCGCCCAACAGCCTGCATAATGTCTTTTGCAATATGTACAGTAGTTTCCAAAGAGACTGCTTCTAGCTCACTTCTCTTGATTTCTCTGATTTCACTTGATGCATAGTATCATCAGCAATGGGCTTACAGTACCATCTGGGTCTAGTTGGCGTTCAAGAGCAGTGACTGGGAACTTCAGGACCTCCATGGCCAACAGCTCATGCTTTGCACTGGGATTTTGGTTTTAAAACCTTGAGTTTAGCATAGGAGCAGCACTATACACCCATCACACAGGACAACTCCACCCCAGCTAATTTTTAATTGCTTTTTTAGTTAGTTTGTGATGTAGCGTGTCTATCGTTGCTGATTTGTTAAGTGGTCATTCTGTCAAGCTGCATTCTAAATGTGTATGTTTCTATAGATGCTTTCTGTTGTTCCCAGAAGCAGCTTCTTATGCAGAGGGCGGTGGTTAATGCAGAGCCTCAGGAGTGGTCAAAGTTCTGAGATAGTAGCACTGGACACTGAGCTGTGGAGGGGTCATCTTATCCAAGGCTCAGAGAACTGGAAGAGCAGGCACTAATTGGACTCAAGGAATTATTAATAACAATGAAAAAAGGACATGAATTTGAGAGGGATATACGGTGTGGGACTATAGGCAGATCAGAGAGACATAGTGCTGAGTAGATATAATCAATATATATTGTATAATGTATGAAATTTTGCAAAATTAAAAGTATTACTAAAATGGAAAAATAAGGTATCAAGTTCCTATATGGCTTTTTAAATACATCTTTAGTTTAAATGATCCTTTCCCACCCCAACCCCAGTTTAAGCCCTACCACCCCAGTGCACCCCAACCCTCCCACCCTCATTAAACTTCCTACCCAGTATACTCCATCTATTTTCATATCATGTGTCTTTTACACAGACATCCCACATACGACTCCTTTGGTTCTCTCCACCCACCACACCTCGACCTCTGCATTCTTTCTTCTTTCCTGGCTTCTGTAGATACTCACTTCAACTTAAAAACAGAAATGTAAAAAATTCAGGCCAAGCATCCATGTATGAGAGAACATACAGCATTTGTTTCTCTAGGCTTGGGTCACCTCACTCAGTCTAATGTCTTCCTGTACCATCTGGTCTCCTGCAGATTTTATCATACCATTTTTCTTCAGTGCTGAGTAAAAATCTGTTATGGAGACATATCAGGACATCACAGTCCATTCATTAGCTGACGGCCACATAATCTGATCATATTTCCTAGCTAGTGTGGCTAGTGTAGCAATGAACAAGGATATGTAGGCACCCTTATCACTGGGTACAGAGCCTTAGGAGTGATATAACTAAGTCCTATGGAAGTTCAAGTTTTGGCATTTTGAAAAATGTCACACTGATCTTTCTGGTAGTTCTACCATCTTACGTTTTTTGTTCTTTTGAGAGCCCTCTATTAAACTTCATAGCCCGTTAGTATTGCGTTATTTGTTTTCTTGCTATTTAGTGTGAGATTTTTACATCTTCTAGATACTAACTTTCTGTCAATGGAAAGCCAGCAAATGGTTTTTTTTTTTTTACTATCCAGTAGTCTGCCTCCTCACTATATTGACCATCTACCATCTCCTTTGCTGAAAAAAAAAGCATTTTAATTTGATAAGTTCCCATTTGCCATTATTTGCCT
Organism: Microtus ochrogaster; assembly: GCF_000317375.1. Taxonomy (NCBI): domain Eukaryota; kingdom Metazoa; phylum Chordata; class Mammalia; order Rodentia; family Cricetidae; genus Microtus; species Microtus ochrogaster. Next base: position 1,907,771 of record NW_004949130.1, read on the forward strand.
TATTTTCTGAACAACAAGGGTCCTGTTCAGAAATCCATCACCTATGCTTCTACCCTGTAGTCTGCCTCTTGCTTTCCCCACCCCACCATGACAGTTTTGAGACTTATGCCGAGGTCCTTAATTCATTTAGAGTGAATCTGTGTGCAAGTTGGAGATAAGAATCTAGTTTCATTCTATGTAGATACTCGGTTTTCCAGAACTATTTGTTAAAGATATTGTCCTTTCTCCCATGAGTATTCTTAGCATCTTTGTAAAAGATCAGGTGGCTCTAATTGTGTAGCCTTCTATTCATTGATGCACATGTCTGGTTTGTGCTGGTATCGTGCTGTTTTTATTACTATGGTTCTGCGGTATAACTTGATGTCAGGCATGGCAATGCCTCCAGCTGTATTCCTTTCACCCAGGATTGACTTGGCTATCCTGGTAGCTTTGTGGTCTTTTGTGAATTTTAATTCTTTTTCTATATCTGTAAAGAATGGCATAAAGATTTTTATTGATGTGACATGGAATCCATAGATTTCTTTCAGTAAGAGAGTCATTTGTACAGTATCTATTCACTCAGTCCATGATCATGGACTTTCTATTTTCCAGTGGCTTCCTTGATTCTTTTCAGATTGTCATTTTAGAGATCATTCACATCCACAGATTTATTCCAAGGTATTTTTAATGCATGTATGAAGAGAATCATTTCCAGGATTTCTTTCCAGGATGCTTATCACTGGTGTATAGAAAGGCTACTGGCTTTGTGTGTTCATTTCGTGTCCTTGGCTGAAAGGATTTCTCCAGCCAAGGAATTTTCTGATTGAGTCTTTAGTGTCTCTCATAAGAGAGAATCATATCTCACTTTTCTATTTGCAGTGCATTGATTTTCTTCCCTTGTCCTATTGCTCTAAGATTTTTAATGCTAGAGCAAACAGGAGTTGAAGGAGGGGACCACTGTGTCTCATTCCTGATTTTAGTAAGCCTGCTTCTGATTAGTTTGGGGTTTAAATCTACTTTGTCAGATATTAGCATAGCAATGCCTGCTTCATTCCTACTCCTTTGCCTGAAACACCTTCCGCTACCCTTCGCCTGCGAGGTAGTGACTATCATTGATGGTAAGGTCTGTTTTTGGAAGAAACAAAAACAGGAGTTTTGTTATCAGCTCCAGTCTGGTAGCCAATGTCTTTGGTGAATTGAGATCATCTATATTTAAAGTTAGTGTAGTTCCTTTTTTTCCTTGGGCTCATAGTTGTAGTCTTGATTTTTTTTTTCTGTTTCTATGTCATCTCTCAAATGCTCCCAATTCTAGCTGTCTCTCTCTGCATCCTGCCCTTCAGCTCTATCTTCCTTTCCCTCCCCAACTGATTCTCCCATTCCTTACTCACCAGTCCCCAGTTCACCATAAAATCTATTCCATTTTCCTCTCTAAGAGTGACCCGTGGAGGACATTTTTTTTTAATTTAAGCTACCTTATTAGTAGTGGTTTTTTGTCTTCCCTGCTTAACAACCGTCTTAGCATCTTCTTTCCTATAGCCTATTGCATCTATTTATTCTTCTCTTCAGTACAAAGTATTCGTCCGGTGTCCTCTGTAGGGCTTACTTGATGGTGCAATGAACTTTGATCACTGCTTTTTATAGACAAGAAAAACCAACACTTCTAAGGTGTATGTTTCTGAAGTAAGTCAATCTGCAGCAAGAAGGAATGCATGCCAAACTACATCCTGCCATCCTTCCCATGTGAACAGTTCTGAGTCTGGTATGGTTTATCATGTACCACCCTTCCCCTGTGAGACTAGAACACAGAGCACTTACAGAGGGTGCAGCACTCCAATCCATCCACTGGTGTAGGAGGTCCTTCTGTCTTTGTGTTGCTTGCATTGGTTAATAAAGAAACTGCTTTGGGCCCTTGATAGGGCAAAACTTAAGTAGGCAGAGAAGACAGAACTGAATTCTGGGAGGAAAAAAGAGGAGTCAGAGGAACGCCACGGAGCTGCCAGAGACAGACATGCCGAATCTTTCCTGGTAAGCCACTACCACATGGTAATATACAGATTAATAGCAATAAGTTAAATTAATATGTAAGAGTTATCCAATAAGAAGTTAGGGCTAATGGGCCAAGAAGTGATTTAATTAATACAATTTTTGTGTGCCTATTTCAGGTGTAAGCTAGCTAGGTGGCCGGGATAAACAAGCAGGCTGTCACCCTGCAACAATCCACAACTTCACTCTTTCCATTCAGTCTCTTAATAATTTCTAAATGTTGGAAAGAAGTCTTCTTAACTACAAAACTAAACTTGGTAATGTGTCTCTGATGATCTGTATTGTCAATTCTTGTATGATGAGTGCATCTTAGGTGGTGCCTATATTACATCTCACTCAGAGGTCCCTGCCCCCAACCATTCCATCGGGGGCACTGCCTTTTGAAGAAGGGTCTTCTTTCTCTTGTGTTATTCATGCTTCTTATTTCCTTTTCCTGTCTGATTACATTGTCTGTAGCTCCCAAGCAATACACAGCGGTAATAGAGGTGGCTGCTCTTCTTCATTGCTCTCCATCATCGCGGCTACATCCCCAACATTTTATAATTATATACGATGATGACAAATGGGTAAAAATACACTTTCCCCAAATTTTAAAATATGCTCCTACTATATTTCAACAGAAATGATTTTTACATTTTATCAGATGCCTTGTAGCAAGGAAAGAAATAATTTTTCTTCCTTTTGTTCGCTTCGCATAATGTATTAATTATATTAATAGGTTTCTTGGTGTTGGATCACCTTTGTAATCTAAAAGAGTCTTTGCCACGGGAGCGTTTTCATCATAATCCAGTTCCGGAGTCACTGCGAATATTTTAACATTTAGGAAATGAAGCCTGCGCTACGAAGAGAGAGTCTGTGAGCTTCTTTTTCACTTTCATGGCCTGAAGACTGGTTTGAATATCAATATTTTTTCTGGCTTTCGTGAATAAACTCTGAAAACTATGAAGCACAACATCGGGAGGGAGCTTTTGTGTTTATTAAAGTTTCGAGTTAATCTGCATATGTTTGAATTGAAAAGATAAGGAAAATCTGCTGGTTTCTGTTTATGCTTCATTTATTTTTCCAAGCAGGGAACATATCTAGGTCTGTGGATCCATCCAATGACTAACTTTGGGTTCATCTCTTGCATCTGAACCTTATCATTGTTGAGTTCTAAGTTTTCATTAATTACAAGCTAATGGACTTTCCTACTCAGTACCCCTTCTACGAATTAGAAGGCATACATAGATATAAATAGCTTTGCTATGACACAGAGTATTACATTTCCAGATTAGGGCATCCCTTTTACGAGCAAGGGGTATCTGCCTCCAATCCCCAGAGGGGCAGCAGGTTTCCAATGTCCATGCTAACTCAAAATCTAGTTAGGCTGTCTGCTCTCCTGTTTTCACTGTCTGCTCTTCTTCTGGGAAAACTTCCCTATCACTTACTGTGAGTTTCAGTTTCTCCTCATGCTCTCCCTCTTGCAACCTGGACATCTTGAGCAATAATCTGCCTTCCCTGCTAAAACAGGCTCTCCACATACGCGGTGTTGGAGGCCCCATCCCCAGGACCTCCACGGCTTACCTGTCCTTCATTTGCTTCGGAACCTTTCCTCAGAGGGTCCTGTAAGAAGGGAACTTAGCAGCTCTTGTCTCAGTCCCTGCCATCCATGCCTGTATGCCCAGAAGGTTCTCAGTAAGCACCTCATTTGTGCAATCACACAGGGCTGGTTTGTTTTCCATTGCCCGATGATGACTGTGTCTTCAGAAATGGAGTTTTTCTCCTTTCTTCAGAATGAAACTCATCACCTGCAAGTTTCCCCAGACGTCACTTAAAAGTCACCCTCTGACAGTGATATGCAGATGGTTTTGTAGGGCTGGGAGGCTTAGAGACAGGGTTTCTCTGTGTAAGAACTCTGGCTGTCCTGGAACTAGCTCTGTAGACCAGGCTGCCCTAGAACTCACAAAGATCCGCCTGCCTCTGCCTCCAGAGAACTGGGATTAAAGGCGTGCGCCACTGCTGCCTGGAAATATGTGAATGTTTGATGCAAGCTTATAAATAGCTGATATTCTTTTTCTATCCTGAGCTCTCCCTCCCCCTTCACCATTCCCATACAAACACAACGTGAATTGGTGGCACAGGCCTGTAATCCCAACTACTTGGAAAGCTAAGGCACGAGAATCATAATCAAAGTCAACCCGGACTACAGAGTAAGTTCAAGGCTAGCCTAGAAAATTCAGTGAGACTGATTCTCAATATAAGAAGTCTTAAAAGTTCTGAGGATATAACTCAGTGGTAGAGAGCTTGACTATAATCCACCAGGAATGAGTTGGAGATACAGCTTAGCAATAGAGAATTGGCTTAGAAATCACCAAGAAGGGACTGGGATCATGGGTTAGTGGTAAAACACTTGCTTAGAATAACCTACTAGGAGGCTAAGGTCCTAGCTCAGTGGTAGAGCCCCTGCCTAGAATCCCTCAGTGAGGGATTGAGAATGTGGCTCATTGGTAGAGCATCTACCTAGAATCCCCAGTGAGCAGCGTAGTAGATTGCCTAGATTTCATCAATTGGCTGCTTTGAGCATGGCTCAATAATAGGTGTTTGCCTAGCAAGCAAGAGGCCCTGACTTCAATACTTGCATGTTTTCCTTTGGGTCCTCTTTAATTATGTCTCTCTCTCTCTCTCTCTCTCTCTCTCTCTCTCTGTGTGTGTGTGTGTGTGTGTGTGTGTGTGTGTGTGTGAAATAGAGAGTTCTTCCTCGTGCCGAGGCTCAGCCTGCTTACTCTATGTCAGGATGTTGGCCTTTGCTTTCTCCCTAGGTATCTGTTGCTACTCCTACTGTAATTACTTCTTGGTCAAGTTTGTATTTGTCTGACAGTGAGACAGTGAGACAGAAAGACAGACATTTAAATTCAATGAAATCTCCTGCCCCACAAGAATGGAAACAAATTTAAGCCAAGTGAATTCTTTCCAAAGCTCAGGGTATTAAATGCAGAAACTGCATCTCAGAATCATCTCCTGCAGCTGCAGCCTCTCCCTCCAGAGCTTGCAAAGGCCCAGGAGGCAATGGTCTACACAGCAGGGAACATCTCTGCCCTCTTTCCTTCCAACCCTCTTTTTTCCACCGTCGCATTCAGGCCTTGCTATTGTTTGGAATGCACTCGATTTTCAGTTCTGACAACTCACAGGGCCACAGTGTGACCGGAGTAGAGCGGCCTAACTGAATAGTAAGTAAGTAAGCAAGCAAAGGTATGTTTATTTTCTCTCTGTTCTTGATTGTAAAGACCGCATGACTAGCTCTACTTTTCTATAGTCTGGGATCCAAAGCTAGGAAATGGTGCTGCCCGCAGTGAACCGTGTCGTTCTCCATCAGGTAACAATCAAGAAAATCCCCCACAGACGCACTTACAGACCAAGCTGATCTAGACAATTCCTGGGCTGAAACCGTCTTCCCAGGCTAGGCTAAATTGTGGCATGCTGACAGCTAAAACTAATCAACAGGGGACTAAGGAAATAGCCCAGAAGTTACGAGCATCTGTTGCTCTTGCTGATGACCTGGGCTGGGTTCCCAGTTCTCACTTGGTAGCTCACAACCATCTGTAACTCCAATTCCAGGGGATCTGATGCCCTCTTCTGGTCTCTTCGGGCACCAGGTACATACACGGCACACACACTTACATTCAGGCAAAATATTCATCCACATAAAATAAAGAAAATAAAATCTAAAAGCAAGCAAACTAAAACTAACCACAGCAGTCAGTGTGGCTGAGACTTTGAAGAGCTTAAATTATCCCTGGCCCCTTCCACCATTTTTGCCTCTTGGCTGCTAAGACATGAGCAGCATTTGCCTTACCCTTCCACTATGATGTTTCCATCTCCCCAGAAGCCCGTAGCAGAGAAACATGAAATCTCAGAAACTCTGAGCCTTCGTAAACCTGTCTTTTCTAAAGTTGCTTTTCCTGGGCATTTGTTCCTGTGACAAATACTGACTCACCCAGCCTCCAGCATTTTAGCTTGGATTAGAGAAGTTTTCTCTGGGGTCCTTCAGACTGGCAGATGTGGAAGAGGAAGAGGTGGTGAAAAAGACCCAGAGCTTAGGGAAACACTGTGACAGCCAACACCGATGAGCCCTGTCATCTCAAAGGAGTACGGAGCTTTCTCCCATTGGAAACAGGGAAACTAGTGGACATAAGCCAGCATCTTTAGCTCAACCCAAGACTGGACACTAGTTTCTTAGAGATGCCTTTATATCTTATAAGTTGAAGGTTCAGTCCTGAAGACTGCCGAACCCCTACTGGTGATGCCAACCTCACTCTCCAGTTTGCTCGACCCATGCTTGTGACTGGATGATTGTACCTTGGGTTTCCCAGTGCCCCTTTCTTTGGGTTCATTTGCTGCAGTAACCTACAGAGATGCTGGTTATGATGCAGGATAGGACAGTGGGTGCAGACGGAAAGAGGCATAAGATTCGTGTGGCTGAAGCATTTCCACCCTCTCCGGGCACACCACTCGCTAGAGATGGCCATGGCTTCCACTGTCTGGAAGTTCTCAGAATTCAGCTCTATTGAGCTTTTGTGGCTGCTTCATTACAGAGACATGATGGATTACATCATTGGCTATTGAAAATCAGCTTAACCTTTAACCCCTTTCCCCCATCCCAGAGGTTGAGGGCTGGGGTGGCGAGTCCCAATTCTCTAAGCCTGCCTAGCTCTTTCCAGGGTTGAGCCCCCGTCCAGGGCTGCGTGAAGGGGCTGCCAGCCACTGGCAATCTTATTAGCATCCCAAAGACATTGATCATTTTGGAAATTCTGAAGATTTTCAGAGTTGTGTGCCAGGAGACAGGGGCTGAGGGTCACATTTATATTTCACAATATCCCAGATACTCTAGTTTTAAATCAAGCCTTTCTCAGGAGAATGTCTGTTTTCACAAAGTCTAGAGAAATGAATTTATTAGCACTCGATTTGGGACCTGCACAGGGTAAGAGAATGCCCAAAGTTGAGAAGGAATGAGGCCTCGATCTATGGTTTGGAGTCTCAGAGATTGATTTATTTTACTGATAAGGAGAAACTGACTAAACACACCCTCTGAAGGGACTCTTCCCTGGCCCCTGGGTCACTGAAGGTGATTCTATCCCAGAGAGTGCTGCAGCAGCTTTGAGAGATAAAGAATTGTCCTCTCATTCCCTCAGACTCAATTATTCTGGAATATCTCTGTCCAGAGTGATGCATACCACAGAGTAAGGAAATACACATTTCTGTGTCACCCACCGAAGCAGAGGGTAGTCCAGGGGCGCTTGGCATACGTAGTAGACACCGATCACACACTTCCAGCCTCCTTCTTGCCATGTGTTTTCCAGATAACTCAGAGGCTCCTCTGGGATCCCTCTAGTTCTAATGAAGATCCGGTTCTGCTGATTGGGGGTGGCTGGGAACAGAAAGCTTCCCGAGATAGCTGTCATCAAGTAGTGCTTTTCGAGTTCTAGGGCATCTAAGTGCAAACAGACACGGCGTAGCCACACATCAGAGTGTGACAATTAAAGAGATGATTAGTGGAGCAAAGCGGGCACAGGATGCTCACTCAACATGACCGCATTGGGAAATACAGAGAAAGGGGGTTCAGTGACTCCCAAGTACATCTTTGGGGTTCTGATGTGAGCTTTGGGCTCAAAGAGAGAAAGAGTTGGAGGAAGGGCAAGGAGTCTGCATACTGAAGCCATCCAGGAGAGGGTGTGGTCCTGGAGACAGCTCTGTTGGCACAGCTGGCATGGCTTGAGAGGAGCCATCTGGTTCCCACGCTTCACGTTCATAGACCACCACCCCCACTCTGGGGACTGTCTGCCCAGTTACTTTGGGAGAGTTTGGATCCACTGTCCTATCATTCCAAGGATACAAGGAGACTTCAGGTTGAGGGCAGTGACTGCAGACCTTCAGAAGTCTTTCTAGGAGTCTTGGAGCTCAGGTGATGAGTTTACATTTGGTGGGGTGGGGAGCTATTTTTAAGTATCTGCTATAATGACTTGGAATCATAAGACAGTTTGATCAAAGACAGGGATGTGGTTCTCTGGTGGAGTTAGGCTAGAGTCCTCTCCACGTGTTAACTCATAAATTGTTACAAGCAGACTCAGCTGTCTGCTTGTCCTTACACCCTCATTCACCGACTTGGGTCTGCTTCCATTGCCTCCATCGAGTCGCAAAATGGTCCCCTCGAGCTGTCTGTTTCTCTCCGAGATGCTCAAGCTATTAGCCACCATTCTTGAGTTCTCCCTGGTGGCAACGGGAACACTGCCCTGAACTAACTCCTCCGGTTGGTGCTTGGAGATGGCAGACACAGCATCCCGGGAAATGGTCTCCTACCCCTCCCACCGCCTCATCTGGCAACCAGCAACCCTGTCATTTCTCTGCCACTGGGCTGGCTCAAACAAAGCTCCTGTCGAAGCTGGAGAGATTACAGACAGATGCTCTGGCATGAGCCAGGGGCCCCCATAGAAAGAGAGCCCGCAGGTTTTCCTCTTAAGTGACAGCCATCACTTTTGGCAGGCAGGGTAATTGCAGGTTAGCCTTCGCCAGTGTAAGCTATCTGAAGCTAAAACAACAGGAAGCCATGTGGGGCTGCCTCCGAGACCATGGGGAGAGAAGAGGAGGGACCAGACAGACTCACTCACTTTTAATTTGCTTTAATAAAGCATGGGTTTTCCAAAAGGCCAAAGGGCCTCATTTGCCACAGCACAGTTGGGATTGGCCAACAGATTCCCCAAACTCCTTGTTCCCCATAATTCAATCAGAGCCGCAGATGGAAACATTCAGCCAGAGACTTTGCTTCCGTGGCTCTCCCTGAGTCTTTTCTCCCTTGGTGCCTCAGCCATGGATGAAGGCTGAGGACCATCGAAGGCTTCATAAACATGTCTCCCCACCCTCTCCTTCCTCTATCCCCCTGAGTTCTCAGGAGGCTCTTCCAGGGTCTACCCCATTCCCCCTCAACCCACTGCTCCTCCTAGACTGTCTAGAAATAGTGGGTCTTCATATTGTTCTCTTTTTACTTTTGCTTTTGACTCTTCGTCTAAGGAGCCAGTCTCCTAAGGGGCAATGCCCGGGCATCTCATCTCCCTCCACTCAAAAGGTCCTCCAAGAAGATGGCAGTCACATGAGGTACAAAGAGCAGCCTTGTGAATTTTGTCTGAGGAAGATGTGGGGTCGGGGTGACTGTGGGAAATGAAAATCACCTGCTTCGCCAGATGATAATTAACTGCCCCCCTTCTGAACCCCGAAATGTCATTTACCATCTCAGGCACTGACCACCCTGCTGGTGGATTCCAACTATCACTCCAGGCATCTGGAACTTTCCTAAAGTGATTTCTTCTCTTCAAATATCACAACGAGTAGCCTCCCTGGTCACAGCCAGCAGAACAAATACTACCATAATGGGTTTTCTCAGGAGCGGGAATTTAGTGAGAACACCACTGTACCCACTGCACCTCAGGGAGGGGATTCGGGCTCATTCTGAGCAAATGGATGGCTTAAGTTTTCTACCTGAGGCTGTGGGAAATGAGTTCCCAAGCAAACAAATCTCCCTTGTCACGTGGAGGCACTTCCTTTCCTCGTCAACAGAGACCAAGGTCAGCCCCATCCTTCGCTCCCTCCTGACAGAGCTCCGATTTCTCAGTCCTCCCAGACATTCACGGGGAGGACAGCATTCCAGCCAGGCTGCCCACACCTAAGCTAGAGGGACTTGGAGTCTGTGTAGCTTCTTGGCCTTCCAGGACTCAAGAGTTTCCCCAGGGCAATCCTGGCCATAGGGCTGAGAGCTACTGTTCTGAATTTTCCTGTCTTAGGCTGCTCATTCTGATCCCAACAGTGGTACCAGAATTCTTCCCTGTTGACCCTTTCACCTGGTCTAAAAAAGCATTTGCTTCCTTCTTGGTCCTGTGGCTACAGGAAGTTTGTCTCCACCTTCCTGAAACCTCCCGTCCAGTGACTTCTACAGAAGACTGGGGCATGTTCTGTCGCCTGGCAGAATAGGTTGTGGATTGACTGGATTTAGGGAAGGATGTTTTCTCTTTCAGAGCTTTGCCAAGAACAGCCCACCTAGACAGCACTTCTCTCCATCCTCCTGCCTGGTTCCATCTCTCTTGAACTGATGGGAAGGATTTCCTCTATTCTGATCACACCACTGGGCCACACCACTCCCTGACTGCATCTCTCTACCCTGTGCCCTGGATTCACCCCTGAACTCAGTTGAAATATCTGAACATCTTCAAGACCGGTTTGTCCCTGCCACATGGTCAGGAAGCATCACCAAGAGCCATCCAAATAGCTTCATTCGAATGAGCCAAAAGGAGGGTCCCAGAAAGAGGCACCCTCCAATCTGACTTGTCAACAGAACGTTGCTAAGGGAACCAGGTCGAGGCATCATGCTGGGTGAGGCTCCTCAGGGCTGTCAGAAACCTACCGTGGGTCCTGACCATGGGAGACCACAGCTATGATCTGGGGTCTGCAAAACTCACACGCTCTAAATCCCAAGCACCTTCTTCCTTTCTGCTTAAACACATCCATGCCACACAGGAAATTGAGCCCATATGCACCAATTCCTTTAAACCCCCAGAAGCCACAGACTGTTTTCTGGACCTGTTTAATTGCCCATGAAACCCCAGAGTTGTTTGTAACATGCAGGGCACCCCCCAAAGAATCCTGTCACCATCTCTGCTGTGGAGTATAGCCCTCTGGAGCAAGCTACCCCCTTCAGCATATGGGCAGGCAGGAAAAGCAGAAAGAGCAGAGGGTTAGCATTACTAGGTGACGTACATGTCCAGGGCAGACAGGCGGAGTCCCGTGCTGCTCTTCGTTCTTCCAGACCTTGTTTCTGAAATACATGCTGCTTTAAATGCCGAGACCAGGAACTTTATGTCCTGCTGTTAGACCAGCAGAGAGATGAGAGACAAGACCCCTAATCTCAGCTTCATATTTCCCCCACAAACGACTTGGAATACCTGCCACATCTGCTTCAGCAGGATGTTGAGATGTGAATTCTATCCATACCTGAAATGATGGATGCTCAGGTGGTACCAAATTGAGCCTGTTCCTGCAGGCATGTTCTCAATCCAGGCATCCTGGTTTACAGACACCATCATCGAACAGTAGCAGGGTTTGTTCCTTGTCCTTTGCCTGTTTTCTATTGGTTATTCTTTACAAAACCCAAAGGAAGTCTTGTGCTGTCAGGACTCTCATCGAGGAGGACCACAGCCTTCAGAACATCTCAGGGATGTACTGATGAGCCTCTGCAGTGACAGGCTCGCCCCCGTGTACCTCATGATCTCGCTTTCATCGCTGTTTCCTCTGCTGGGCCACCAGCCCATGTCTCAACCTTGGATAAGGAGACTATGAGGGTGGGAACTAGAGACCAATGGTTGCCCTGTCAGCTCAGATGTCCGCTCTTTCTCACTATGGCCATGGAGTTGGCTGCCCATTTCAGAGAAGGCATAAACAGTTTAGCAGAGGTTGGGAGAGCAGCTAGACTTGTTAGGTTTAATGGAATTAGCTTCTGGTCCAGGACTAGGCATTCCCCACAGCTGTCTAGGAACCAGGGATGGATATTCCCAGCAAGTGAGTACAGTTAAGTAGGTTTATGAGAGTCAGGCAGGACCTCTATCATAAGGGACATACACTAGACTCCCTAAAACTAGACACTAGACACAGAAGCTCAGATAGAAGTCAAAATACAGGCACCCAAACAAACACACAAGGGCTGGGAACAACAGGTATGGCTTTATCCAGGGATTAAAGTATATGATTAGTTCTAAAGCCCTTATTTAGTCCCAGTGGTCACCAGGTGTTTGTCATTAGTCCCTCCTCAGCATGCCGTAATATATATCTGAATGGGCCCTAATTCTCTCTCAGATGACTTGACACAAATCTCAGGGATGTAGAATAGCCAAGTGACTAACACACAGAAAAAAAAATGGCTCTGCCCTGGGGAGAACACACCTTGGTGACTGGTTCTTGCCACAACGCTTGAGCTCCATCTGTGGCTTGGTCTAGGCTGAAGGAGATCTCAAATTCAAGCAAATTCAAACTAGAGCGAGAGCCAGTGCAGTAGAGGAGGCTACACTGCACAGCCTACGGCAGTTCCAAAGCTCACAACCACCAGAGGTGGCAAGCAAGCCTAGCCCAAGCATGGATTGGAGTAGCTTCCTTGGACAAGCATCTGGAAGGTGGTGGTGGTGATGGTGGCGGTGGTGATTCAGTCCATCCTTCCTACAACATTTAGCTGGGGGCTCAGCCTAGCTCTTCCTCTAAAGCAGGTGTCTGCAAACCCTCTCCTCAGCGGTCTGATTGTAAATATTTTAGGCTTCATGGGCCGTAAGGTCCCATCCATCCACTCTGTTCTTTCAGCACAGCTCAAAGTCGGCTAGACAATACGTCAATGAATGAGTGTGACTGTGTCCCAACAAAACTTTATTTAGGGACAAGGAAATTGGAATTTTATATCATATTCACATCTCATAAAATATTATTCTTTTTTTCTTTTTGACGCTTTCAAGCATTTAACATATTTGGAAGGCATCCTTAGCTTGCAGGGTGCAGGAGATGGAATGGCTGGGAGAGTTGGGTGTGGTTGATCCTCATTTCTCAAGTCTTTCTGCTGCCAAAGGCGCAAGGTCCAGGTGGACTGGAGCATCTAAGGACTGAGAATAAAAAAGAGCTAGGAGGAGTCACAAGAACACAGAGAAATTCTTTGGTTTGGTTAGCAATTTCCTTCTGTCCTCTCCCGTACTAATTTACAGAGAGAAGTCTATTAATCATTCTGGGTGCAGAAAAGAAATCGCACGCTCAGCATAAACATAAATTACCAGCCTAAAACTCAAAACTCCTTCCAAGGGATGGGGCAGGTTAAAAGTTTCAGAGCAGCTCAGATAGAACAAATGAGTGAGGGGAGAGGATGCATCTTTTGAAGCACAAACCTGCAAAGATGGCATGCTCAATTACGCTGACAAAAGATTTGGGATCTGGCGCTATCCTCCGTGGAATTCTGCAACTAAACAGGAATGCTAAATCACCGCGTGGAACTTAAGCGGCAGTAATACAGCACACACGACAGGCATGTCCTCAGAGAGTCTAAATCTGCTCTAGTGACTAGAATAGGACTCATCTACAAAGACCTGAATAGCCAACATGGCCAGCTTCTAAATCGAGCATCAAGGTAGAGGTGTCCAGGAGTTGGGGGCGGTGAGAGGAGTCAAGAGAAGAGTCAGAGATCTGCGTGGGGGCTGACCAGATGGCTCAGTGGTTAAGAGCACTTGTTGCTTTGGACAGAGGACACGGGTTTGATTCCCACAGCCAACATGGTAATTCTCAACCACCTATAACTCCAGTACCAGGGGATCTGATGACACCCTCTCCTGACCTACTCAGGTATGGGGGTGCACAGACATACAGGTAGATGAAGCATTCATACATATACAATTAGGAAGGAGTCGGGATCTTAGGGGGAGGAGTTCCAAGCAGACAGTGAAAGACAAGGAAGAGATATGGGAAGAGTAGGGAAGAAAGGGAACAGGGATATGTTATGAAGTGCACAGTGCCATTGAGGACACAGGCAAAGAGCCTTTAACATGTCTGGTCCAAGCCCTATCTCTACTACTACCTCTACTTTCAGCTCCTGGAGCAAACAGAGGAGAGCAGTGTGGTATCCTTCCGCCCTTGGAGTTGGGACTGCCTGCTGTGTTCACACCACCGCTTGCTCACAGTATATATGTGGTTATATCAGTAGGCCTTGTGCTGAAAATACATGACCTCAGAAGAGCCAAAGAGAGAGAGGTCAAGACCTGCCACAGAATTCGAGAGCAGGTAGTTTGAAGTGAACCATCACTGGTCAGTGCCATCATGACTGAAGAAGGTTGACCTTTGGAACTTGTAACCTAGGTATCCTGGGTAAGGGGGAAAGAGACTAAAGGGAAAACAAGATGGTAAGAACAGAGTGTTTGAAGGGAAAGAATCTTTGCTCTGCCCAGCTCCCAGAGGGATAAGGGAAGTCACAGCTGCATGCTGGGAATAGGGTTATGCTTCTGCTGTGCACAAAGTCAGGAGGTTCTAGCCTCCCAGCTGTATGCCTGGAAGGGATGCTCTATACCCCCAGATGTTTGCCTGGGAGAATGCTTTGACCCCAAGGATGTATGTATGGGTGTGGGATGCTCCAGTCCCACAGCTGCATATCCAGGGAGTGTCTTCTGAACCCACAGCGGCTGCATGTTGTAGGAAGGATGGACTGAA